>NC_055966.1:18869531-18899531 GCF_018492685.1 Alosa sapidissima
CCCCCCCCCTTCATTATCCCAGTATGGTACAGACAAGAAAAGAAACGTGATGATGGGTGGTATGACCTAAATAAATCAAACCTCATCTCAGTCAGTATGTTTACGGTGTTTGTGTGTCTGTGTTTGTGCGTGCATGTGTGTGTCTCCCACTGACCTGCTTGCAGCGTGTGCAGCGCGGTGCAAACTTGTTCTCGTAACAGGGCACGCAGTAGTGCTCGTCCTTGTCCGGGATGAAGGACTTGGAGCCGATAGGCTGCTCGCAGCTGTGGCAGATGAAGCAGCCCTCGTGCCACGTGGAGCCACCATACTCCAGCTTCCTTGTGCCTGTAGGAACACGACAGCGAGAACACAATTTACACCGTATCTCATATACATGCTGGAACACGGTAACACAGCCACGTATATGTACAATTACACATTTACTACACAACCACATATACATGCAATAACGTATTTACAACGGACAACTACACGTGCAATAACACAATAACAGCCACCTATTTGCACAGTAACACACTTACAACACACCTCCCTGTATGTGCAATAGCCCAATACACAGCCTGCTGTGCAACACTGGGCCCTTTCTAACATTAATATAACATATACATCACATGTTTTTTTGAATTTGTAATAGGGACACAACTCTGGTGGCCGTGTTTTGTGTGCACAATGACCTTAAAAAAGATATGACATACATCAGGAACTGTACATGTTAAATTCAACGTCACTTTGATGCTACATGAAGCCTTTAATGGTGGAGGTCAGCAAAGAGTTAGGAGGGGAGGTCAGGGCAGACCGCTGACAGCAGGAGAGAGAGATATCTGATGATGAGAGGGGCTGACGGATGACCTGTGTAATCCACCACCCTTAACTACTTCGCGCAGATCAAAAGACTCATGCAGGGCTCCTCAAAGACAGCCTATTAGCAGAAAGAGTGTACATTTACTCTGAGAATGAGAAATGGGACTTACTCGAAGGACAGTCCACTGAAATAAAGGGGAAAGTGTCGACAAAAGACAGAATGAGAGGAAAACAAACATAACTCGAGGAGAGACCAAAAAGGCCTTATACCACAAGATTTAAGTGCTTTCAGTGTTCAAAGGCATTCATCTGATTGAAGAAGAATGGATTGGAGCACCAATAGAAGTGATAAGCCATCGTCTTTTTTCCTGTGTGATAAGCCATCGTCTTTTTCCATTTTGTAAAAATTCTGAGAGAACTGTTAGAGACGTTAACCTCCAAACTTACGATAATAAACCATAACGCTGTTGAAGCGCGGTTGCAAGCCCTTAACATCAACTCGAGGATTGAGATGTAATATTAGAACATAGTCCGACTGACCATTGCGATCTGATAATACATTCTGAAGGACAGCAAGGAACATAAAGAAATGTCTGTCTGGGTATTTTAAGCTGGTATGACTCAACATATAAAAGCAACATTGATGTTTAAAGTAAAAATGACTCCTGCTTTTATCACTGCAATTACACCTTTGAACACCTTATCCTACAGAATATAAGCTAATCTACAACAAGCTTCCTCTGATCCAAAGCCAAAGGATCTTCCCTAGGAGGTGTGAGAACAAAAGCATTTGTCTGGCAGAATAATTTGCACGCTGCAGGATTACTGCACAGTAACTGACTTCTTCTGACTGACTGTCTTCTTCTTTTTGAACAGAAAAAAACAGACAAAAAGCCCCTCGCTAACAGAGAAAGTGAGGTTGAAAAATAGACATAAAACATGCTCGTCATTTTTTTTCGATTATCATTTGCTATTTTACAAGTGTGTTGCCTGCTACAGCCCCTCTGAAATATGGGCTTATCTCCTGTTATCATCTGAGCCATGGCAGTTGTCCAGGCCCGGGGATTTGGCTGAGAGACAGCAAGTCAAGCAAACTGGCAATTACTCAGTCACTCCTAGCCTCGACGTTAACTGCTAAACACTACGACATCTCTCCGTTGTCTGTACTCTCTCTCTCTCTCTCTCTCTCTTCTACCCTTTCTCTCTTTCTTCCCCTCCATCATACATTCATTCATTCTCTCTCACCTCAGTCATGCCATTTGCACCCTTCTTTGCTGCCAGCCAGCTCTGAAGCATTCTGGAGGCCTTTAACACGTCTGATCTAATGTTAACATGCATGCCTGTGGTTCAGAGGCACATTTAGAGGCCTGTAAACCTGCATCAGCCTTTGAGCGGTTCAGCATAAGATCATCCTGGGTGAAAAGTGTGCGTGGCATTCAAGAGCGCCAGGGGAGAATGAGAGACGACCATAACGATGAGAGAGCGTGAGAGAGAGAGCGATAGAGAGAGAGTGATAGAGAGAGAGATTGATAGAGAGCGAGAGCGATAGAAAGAGAGAGATTTCTGTGGTTTCTGAGAGAGAGAGAGAGATGTGAGGGATTGCTGTGGTTGGGCCCACCTGGCATGACGGTCTTGTCGCAGGCCACACACTTGGAGGAGAACTCGTTGCAGTAGCAATCGTTGCACAGCAGCGCGTCATCCTGGCTGGTGAAGGGCTCGTCGGCTAGCGAGCGGTCACAGCGGAAACAGCGGAAGCAGTGCTCGTGGTAATGCCGGTCCTCATAGAACAGCTCCTAATTAAAGGCAGGGGGACACAGACAAGCGAGATTGTTACACATTGTACGAGAAGCAAAGAAGAAGGTGGCTTTGCTAGATTAAAGTCAAGCTAAGAGACTTGTATTTAACACTTAGCAGGTGCTTTTATCCAAAGCAATAAAGACTTGTGATGGCGTGTTCAGGATTCAAACCCAAGTCGGCCAATTGTCATGCATGGACTATACTCCACCACTGTTGTGTAATCATGTGATCTCTGCAGGTGGTCTCCTTCTCATGAGTGTTCTGAACCCTGTTATATTGAAGCCAGTGTTCCTTTCAAAACATGGATCTCAGGTCCCATAGTATCTCTACACAGCTGAATAGAACATTGCTAAAGTGAAGATGAACTCACATATTGGTAGTACAATCAAGACACTGCATAGTTGAAATAGAGTAAACACATGACATAAGCTACCCTGAAATAGAATGGAAAACGTGACGTGGATCTTAAAATAGTAAGAGGGCCAAACCAAATGTTGACTTTAAATGCACAATGAAAGCTTGTATGACACCCAGTCACTGCGTGCCTTTTGGATTTCAGTCCTCTGGGTTGTATTTAACAAAAACATGGTGCATGCTGGAAATGTATTTATCCTCATGTCAAAACCCCAAACACTCGGGGCCTTTGGATTTCCCAAACCATATAGGCCTAAAACAGCATTGCGTCTTACTGCTCAATAAACATCTGACCATGGATCTCATCTCCCAGTGGATTAGTTAAATAAGCAGCATGCCGATGGCAACTCACTCCCAGCATGTTAGGAAGTGGCTGTGGGTTAGAAGTGGGTCCGCTCCTCGTGTTAAATATGCAAACAGATCATTACAGAGAGTCAGCGAGAAGAGGAGCGAAGTGAGCCGAGGGGGGTGGGATGGGGTGAGTGGCGGCCATGTTGGGACACAAAACGCTGAGTTTTGTGTCCCAACTGGAGAGAGGGCGCCAAGACAAACAGCAGAATTTATTTGCTGTTGGCCATCTGCACACTTCTGTTGTTTGGGAGCATTTGGTACGGTGGTTTGCAGTAGACCATCACTGTAAACTGTCCCTCTCCCTTTAAGAAGCTGTCTATTGACAGCTGAAACTAACAGTGCCAGCTCTGCTCTATCTTGTTTGTGCTTGACATTAACAACAGCTTAGTGCTTCGCTCTCCTTTTTGGGTTTGCAGAAGTATTTAACCTTCCGAGCATTTGGCCTACGGTTTCACACATGGTTGCTTCAACTGAAATTAAGTCTGAAATCTGGGCTTTACAGTGGAACTAATTGGCCCTATCCAGTAGTAAACTGCATCATTAAAAAGCTGCCTTATATTTATCAACAGTCCTACCAAACAGACACATTAAATTCAACAGCAGAGCAGTTAAGAGTTTGGTGACAGACAGTCCAATACAGTCTCCCACAGCTGTGGACAGAGGCTTCCTGGCACATCATCATTAGGTGCATCAGGAAGACTACAGCCTCTATACATACAAACTCTGCACGTCACTCAGTCATAGGCTACTAGAGATGATCTGGAAATTGAGATGGGAAATCTGGCTTCAGAAACTAAAAGTCCTCTCATGTTTTGGTTCTACCTGTGCACCTAAAAGACGTGATTTCACTAATTAGCTCATCTACCTGGCTGAAGAGTTGAGCTAATTACTGTAGCTCTTCTACCTCGCTGAAGAGCTGAGCTATCAGACATGATTTCACTAATTAGCTCATCTACCTGGCTGAAGAGTTGAGCTAATTACTGTAGCTCCTCTACCTGGCTGAAGAGCTGAGCTAATAAGACGTGATTTCACTAATTAACTTATCTATCTGGCTGAAGAGTTAAGCTAATTAGCTCAACTACCTGGCTGAAGAGTTGAGCTAATTAGCTCATCTACTGTACCTGGCTGAAGAGCTGAGCTAATTAGCTCGTCTACCTGGCAAAAGAGCTGAGCTAATAAGAATCAGCTGTTTTTTACACAGTGGTTGGAAAAAATATGTGGTAGGACTTTTACTTTCTTCATACTCCTAAAACCACACAAATTGGTATTGACTCACTTTACTAATCATGATTTTACACAAACTAAGTCCAATATAACTACATAGCTAATTATATAGCTATAAAAGGGCATTTCATTAACTACCCATCTGCTGACAATGACAATACTGTTGCAATCCAATAAAGTAGAAAATAACATTTGGAAATACCACAACTATTCCGACAGTTGAACAAGAGGAATCTCCCTCTAGGCTTGTTAACAACCACTGCAAACTTTATGCAGTGAGTGACAGCTGGAGAGTCTGCAATGGTCATTTGGCATTGCATGATGCCCCAGAGAGCCCTTAATTTGTTCAGCCTCCCTGACGTGGCGTCTCTCTCTCTTACCCTGGAGTCGTGACCGATGAGCTCCTTGCACTCATCGCAGGTGTTGGCGAACAGGCTGTCGTAGCAGGGGATACAGTAGGGGTGGTCGTCCGACTGGATGTACTTGCGTCCGTACAAGGACTCCTTGCAGTGGTCACAGTCGAACCGCTCACTCATGATAACGATGGCACGATAGACTCCGATTCTGCTCCTGCAACGAGAGAAAAAGCTATGAGTGAAAAAGCCTGTCTTCATGTGTGCAAGAAAAAGTGTGTGTGTGAATGTGTGTATGTGTGTGTGTGTGTGTGTGTGTGCGTGCGTGTGTGTGTGCGTGTGTGAGAGAGAGACAGAGAGAGGTCCGTTCTGAGGCCTAGAGAAAACAAAACAGCTATATAATTTGATGACTGTGATGACAGGGAGACAAGGGGACCGGCCACTTGTGGAACATATTCCTCTATCCACCCTGCTCAACTGCCATGTCATCAATCCCTCTTGTGCATCTGAAACTTCATGATAAAAGGATCAGGGAACAGTTTCGCCCAGAGCTAACTGAGACTGCTCAATGGAGAAGACTATTATCACTTTGCTTGTGGCCCAAATACATTTGCACTTGTAAATATTTATGAGGGAATATTTAAGCAGTGGATGTGGAGACCACCTATGGAGATTAGGAGAGCCTGTGAGAGGGCTCGCCCAAAACATACAGACTGAACTCCCTCTCTTTCCCGCTCCATACACACACCACACTCAGGCAGGACAGCAGTTACACTGCAGATAGACTCTCAGAAATATAGATCACACACACACACACACACACACACACACACACACACACACACACACACACACACACACACACACACAGAGAGAGAGGTGTATGCTATGGTACCAGCCAACATCACCATTTCAAACAATCACAAAAAAGCCCAATTAAAAGTTGACACTGGCCTATACAATTATGTAGGTGTACACACGATAATATTGTTGTGTTGAGTACACGAGGTGTACTCACAATAATATTGTTACAGCACTGCAGCAATGCTATCAGGTTGCCATAACACTGGATGAGAGCAGGAGGGAAGCCTTTGATATACATGATACTGTACAGAACTCTGGCAGCATAAACCTGGGGTATCTGTTGCAACCAGAGGTTACACATGCACAGCTTTTGCCCCCCCCACCACCACCACACACACACAAAACAAAACCCTAAAGCTACACTGGCTCTACATGGAGCAGACACTTAATCACTACTGTGAACGAGGGATGAGACAAAAGAAAAGCAACCAACAGAAACATCCTCAGGTTACCTCCTTTGTCATCCCCTGCAGTGAAGCAAAGGCACAACAACACTGAGGGCATGTGATGGTTCAGATTAAAAGACAGAAAGACAGAAAAAAGAAAGACTACAGAGAGAGAAAGAACCTTACACCCTGGCAGCTCCTAGCAATCATAAATATTCCGTGTGACATACTGCGCTTAAGACGACACCACTTAGCTGCACATAAGAGCCACTCAAGGTGCTGCTTTGAGGTGAGTCTGGAGATAAATTAGGGAGCGCGGGAGTTAAAAGGCAGCAGTCGCCCTCAGCCTGCCCCGTCTCCCATCCCGTCATTAGGGGCCCGGTTCCTCTCCTAATGAGGCCATCTGATCCCCCCCCCCTCCTCCTCCGGGGAGCGATGAGTCGCTTTACACCCAAGCACCGCTTCCTCTGAGCCATGGCAATGGATGTGCGTTATCACTGTAATAACTCCAGGCAGGTGCTAGAGCCGACACTCTCCACACTCATCCTACATTACAAACTGACACGGAGCATGGAGCAAACATAAATCTCATTCCTGAAGCTCAAGGTACTATAAAGACTTTGGGTTAAGGCTGTGCCTTCCACGAAGCACCCTAAATAATAATATTACCAATAATAAAAACATTTTTAAACTCCCTCTGGATAAAAGTAGTGAAACAAGACAAGAGAAAAGGTGAAAGTAAATAACTCTCCATCCTGCATGTAGCATAGAATCTACATTGAATCCTTAGTCTATATGCTGAAGGAATCACCTTTCATCCAGGGCTAGACTCAATCATGTTTTTGGACGTGACACAAGTGTCTACAGTAATAGTATACCAGCGACCTAATGTAGAACTGGAGGATGTGATTTCAGATTTTTTTCCCCCCTCATGTGAACTAGTGTTGAATCACGTCTAATGAGCCGCAACGCCCCAATCTTGGCTTCCGTTCCGCTAGCTCCCACTGGACACGGCCACGCTGTCCAACACTCCTCCTCAACTTCCTGCCTGAGCCCCAGTGCGAGCCCTAGCCTGACTCATCCCCACGCGGTGGGACTCGGTCCCACACATCACCACAGCTCGGCCCCCGATGACTAGCGGCCTCGTGAGCGCCAAAAATGGCTGGGGCTGAGAGACGCTGACCCCAAGGGTCCGGTACGTTAATTTGTACCGGTGGCTTTGTAAACACGCGGTGACGGGATGGAGCGGGCTGCTTTAAAGTTTTGATGAAGGGCGACAGATCGGAGCGGCTTGTATTCCTTAATTTGGCCTGGACGAGGCCGAGTTGCACCTCATATGTTTCAGCACAGGACAAGCTGTTTATGGGGCCTGGAGAGAATCAACAGTTGAACAAGGAGACGCTTCTACAAAGGCCACACTGGCTCTCCATGCTGCTCCAACTTCACTACAAGTGTATTTATGGGCTAAGGAGATGCAAGGGCTTCAGTTAAAATAACTAACCTGCCAGCACCGGCTAAATATCAAGCAGCACAGGCCTCTGTTCAGCAATGGATGGGAACTTCACACTTTTGAAGATTCTGACCTCTGATACATAAATACATATTTTTGCCAAGGGTGAAGAGGTTCTTTTGGCAAATCCATGCACATCATTTAAAACATGAGCCTAGCTCAAAAAGAGAGAGAGAGAGAGAGAGAGAGAGAGAGAGAGAGAGAGAGAGAGAGAGAGAGAGAGAGAGAGAGAGAGAGAGAGAGAGAGGACTGGACAGCTTGGACAGGGTAGGCTGCCCTCAGGGCTGATAGTCTGAGTGACCCTAGCTCTCACCACTCGGTAAGATGACGTCATGCTCGACCTGGGGGCTTGGCCTCCAGACATGATTGAACCCAGAATCTGGGAAGGAAGACTCCTGCCAACAGTCCCTGTTCATCCTGCACCCTCTGCAGTCCCCTGCCTGCTCTCTCTCTCTCTCTCTTAAGGTGAAAAAGCACTGATAAAAGGAGGAGAGAAGGAGAAAATAGTGCACAAAGAAGAGAGAGCAGAAGAGAGGAGAGAGTAGAGGAAAAAGAGAAGAGAAGCCTAGAGAAGAGAAAAGAATAACGGAGGAGAAGGCAGTGAAATGCAGAGGTGTGTGTGTGTGTGTATGTGAGGGGGGGGGGGGGGGGGGGGGGTTCGCTCATTTTTCACAATGAACTCCTCTAGTGAGAAATTCCACCTTCCAGAGTGGGAAATATTTGGTGACTAAGTGGAAAAGGCTGGGGGAAAGAAAAAAAGAAAGAAAGACAGAAAGAAGAAAACACATGCGCAAATACCAGAAAGTCGACCACGTCAGTCCCAGTGGGGTACATGCCACAGCAATCCCAGGGGTTACAGGAAATCAGGCCCAGCTCCCCTCCTCCCCTACACAGAGGAACATGACCTAGAAACCAGCTCTGGGGGTGTGTGTGTGTGTGTGTGTGTGTGTGTGTGTGTGTGTGCCTGTGTGTGTGTGCGAAATTTCGCGTAAATACCGTGACTCAAATAAACTCTCCACCCCAAAGGAGGCTGCATCTCCCAAATACGGCATTAACCAGCGTAGTTTAAGACATGCCGTCTGCCGGCGCACCAGAGGTCGTAAATATCCCCCCACACTCCTCATCCGTTACCTCGTCCAAGTCCAGCGCTATCTGGAGGACATGTCCTTGGCCCTGGGAGATGCTGGGGGAGTGACAGGACTGCGATGTGTGCTTGTGGAACACGTTTTACTTGGTGAGGGTGGTGAGGAAGTACAGAGAGATGTGGTGGTGCTGGAGAAAGCCAAGCTGAGGAGTGATGCTGTTAAGTCCTTCAGTGTCACACGCTAAGAAGATGACGCTATCTACTGCATTCCAATCAGGTGTCACATGCCACCTACACTGACCCCCCCCCCCCCCATCCATTCGACGTCAACCTCTCACACTCCCACTTTTGTAAGGAAGCCAGCTGCTTCTCGGTGAAGGATGTAAGAGTTCAATTTGTGTTTGAGGATAATGGAGGTGTGTTATATTAGGTTTACAACATAGCCAGATAATGGAGGTAACGTTACGTTAACAACATAACAACATAACCACTTACTAAATCCTCAAAGGAAATCGAGTTAAAATCGCATTAGGCCCAGTTATAACTGCATACAATGTTTGGAGTGATTTACTGCTGACTAGAAGAACACTGACTGCTTTGTCTTCCAGACAGAGAGACCAAATGAGGTGCATCAGAGTGGATGTCATTTACACAGACTTGTGTTATGACTTATACGACTTATACGAGCGATTGGGCCACAGCAGTAGGGCTCTTGTGGGATTTAGTTGATATGCTGTCCTTGCCTCGGCTGGCTCCTGTCAAAGGTGCTTCTCCTCAACGTCAGCAGAACTTTATTTACTGGAAGTTCTCGATGCTGTTACTATAAACTTGCCCCCCCACCATCCTCCCTGCTCTGGAGTCGATTGTGTCAGACCAGAGGCCTCTATTAGTCACCACTATGAGCTGCTGGGAGACGCTGATGATGAGAAGATGTTGTAAGCACAAAAGACTAAGTAAGCATGTCTGGGGCTGAGGTAAACAGTCTCGCTGCACTGTGTGTGCTTCTTTGCCCCCAATCCTCTTGGACTTCTGTTTGCATTCTGTGTGCGTTATGATTCCAAAAGAACAGATCTGGTTCTGAGGGCTTCACTTCTCAAGTATCAAATTTGTTTCATTGTAGCAAATGTACACAGAGGCAAACACATACATATACACAATCTCTCTCTCTCTCTGTGACATAAACACTCAAATGTATGCACACACACACACTAACAAGTTCATACAAGCGTTCATACAAAAATACACGGATTCACACATACACTGTTTAGGGTTTCTACACAACAGGCTTGTAGGAAGGAGTCCTGCATTTTCAAACCGTGATAAAAAAGTTTGAAAGAAGCCTACCTGCAGAGATTATTTGCAATATTACAATATTACAATATTAGGGGCAGCTGTGGCCTACTGGTTAAGGCTTCAGACTTGTAACTGGAGGGTTGCCGGTTCGAACCCCCGACCAGTAGGAACGGCTGAAATTCCCTTGAGCAAGGCATCTCACTACTCCCCGAGCACCGCTGTAGCAGGCAGCTCCCTGCGTCGGTATTAGTGTGTGTTTCATCTCACTGTGTGTTCGCTGAGTGTGTTTCACTAATTCACAGGTTGGGATAAATGCAGAGACCAAATTTCCCTCACGGGATCAAAAGGGTATATATACTTATAATACTTATACTTACTTAAGTGTAACAAAGTAATATACAAAAAGGTAAGGTATTTGTCATGACAGTACTTTTTGCTTGACAGATTATACACAGCTTTTATTAAAACTGTTTACTTTCTTCCTTACAGTAAAATCATGGTATTGTTTCAAAATGGGGTCATGGATGTGGTCCCATACTTCCAGTCTGTCCAATGCATCAGCAAAGGGAAACATCTGAGCCAGCTCCGGTCTATAATTTGGCAACGGCTCAAACAGGATATACACATCCATTGTGTCCATTTTTAGCCTTCAAAGGGGGGTTGTTCTTAACTCAAGACAGGTGTGCCTTTCTGTTTTGTCTGAAGGCTGCACTCGGCCTTTGTTTTATGTGTCTGGAAGTGTAAATATGGATATCACTTAAATCAGGCCAGCACGTGCGCGTGTCTACTGTAACACCCCCTGTCTCAGACTTATTGTTTCAGAGGTGGAAGTGAATTATTGGATCATGGATACATACATTTTCCAGAAGCTAGATTAATATTGTTGTAGCAACTAGCATAGACCAAATAGCAGGAAAAAGTATGATAAGTATCCACACCTCAGATATTTCTGAGAATTTGACAGTTGATTCCTGACACGGGTAATGACCCTACGGTGAGAAGTTTGGCGGAAGTACACATCACACGTGCACTGTTGCACACAAGAGAGTTCAGTGAGTTCAAAGGGAGGTAAAGATGTGGTAAAAGGCTCTAAGTGGGCAGAGCCAGGCCAACATTAATCAGTGAAGGGTTGTCTTGATGCCAACCAATTGGCAAGAAATCCCTTTAGGCTGATATCTGAGATTAATTGGTTTGTTCCAGATTCCTTGATGATTTAGAAATAAGTAGTCATAGTGCACTACTCTTCCAAGAAAGGGGATGCAATGCTATTTGCCAAGAAGATAGATCAGACTTTTCCCTACCAGGAAAGACATAAGCACAACGCCCTATATCTAACATCCAGTGGAACTTTTTAACGTCAGAGTTTTAGACAACCCACCCTGGTGAATAAAGCTATTTTTGCCCAGGTTTAAATGGCCAAATTAAGGCCCTAGATAATATCAAAAGGGCAATTTATAATACTCTGAAAATAAATCTCCCCTAATGTGTGGATACTTAAACTGAGGCACTGTGTTTGTCCATTTGGGGCTGACAGTTCTCTAGCCAGGTGGACAGCAAACAATGAGCAGCGCCAATGTCTATCTCTATGCTTCATCTGGAAGTGGCTTAGTTGTAGAGTAGTGTTTCCAAAGCTCAGTGCTACTGAGGATAAAAAATGATTGAAAGAGAAATTATGAGCAGGCAGAGAAACAGAGAGAGAGAGAGAGAGAGGGAGAGAGAGAGAGAATGGCAGAGAGAGGGAAAGTGACATGGGAGAAGGGAATCTTGGCGCCTGATCTGAAACCTATGACATGTCCTAAATCAAAGCACTGGACCAGTGAAGCACCAGCGCTTGAATAAACACACAGCCACCACATCGGCATCCGTCAGCCTGCTGGACACCGGCCAGCCTGCATCAGGGCAGGGAAAATGCACTGCTGGACACTCCTGTATATCATTTGGGGCCTCCGCAGCCTGACCAGGCATTCTGAAAAATAAGCCCAAACGTCAAAAGCGCCCTTGAAAAATGATAACTTGCGACCAAATTGAATGAGGGTTTGAGAAAAGAGAAAGAAGAAATAAGGTAATCCCTAAAGTGTGCACTGAGGCTAGCATCACATGCAGGCCTGAGCTTGGCCAAGTGGTGCAAACCTATCAGATTTAAGAATGCCGCATCCTACATAAAAGCTTGTGTGTGTGTGTGTGTGTGTGTGTGTGTGTGTGTGTGTGTATTTTGCCTTGGACAGAGACAAAACAATACAACCATCTGGATTGTGTCTCGTCCGTATTCCCGGTGGTGGAGGGTGTGCAATGAGGTGTGAGGGTTCACATCCACAAATGGCAGATTCCAGACACAGGACCAGTAAGTAGAGAACACACAAACTCTCAGAGAGAGAGAGAGAGAGAGAGAGAGAGAGAGAGAGAGAGAGAGAGAGAGAGAGAGAGAGAGAGAGAGAGAGAAGGGCTTGAAAAGGGAGAAGAAGAGAGTGAAGAGGGAAGAGACTGAAGTAGAGGGGTGGGCAGAGTGAGAGTGACAGAAACAAATAGGGGGAGAAGGAAAAAAAATGAAGAGACAGAGAAAGGGAGACAGAGAGATACAGTATATAGGGAGAGAGAGAGAGAGAGAGAGAGAGAGAGAGAGAGAGAGAGAGGAATTGGGAAGTAAAAGAGAGTAAGACAGAGAGAGAGAGAGAGAAAGACTTCCACCAAAATAGGGCAGTGTAAAGAAAGACTGGCCCAAGGGATCAGGGGAGAACCCAAACACGTTTGTGTGTCCTCTTGGCCCAGCTGTGGGGTTTGGCTTTCTGAGGATCAGATAAGAGCCAACCAGCAGGAAAATGAGAGGAAGGAGAGCGAGAGTGAGTCTTATCAGAGGAAACGGTGGCGCAATGGCTCATGAAAGCCAGATAAGAAATCCTTAATGCCAGTGCATACACACATACTCACAATTATGGATGCACACACACACACACACACGTCGCACACACACACACAAACACAAACATACACACACGCACATACCACACACACAGGTTACAAGTCTGATGTGCACTTGCACACATTCACAAACATACACAAATAATTTTAACCTCCTCCTTTAAATCCTACAAGTCATAAAATGTCTCAACAGTGTGACTTGCACTTTGATTAACATATGTTTCCTTTTGACTGCAAGTGCTGTGGTATATCTCCCTATCTTAGCTTCATGTCATGTATTGAAGTAACACACACACACACACACACACACACACACCCTCTCTCTCTCTCTCTCTCTCTCTCTCTCAGAAGTTGTTTTCAGAATTTGGACAAAAACACATAAATGACGCCAATCACACCATTTTGCTTGTATTTCATCATACCCTCATGCTGTGACATGCACATTATGCCTGTCCACGGATGGAGGGCTGCTTATTGTGTAAGCTTGCAACCCTGTCTGTTTATTTCATGCTTGATGTGGAGCCTTGGACTGAGCTCAGCCAGTAAACAAACTGTATTTTTCTGCCACGTAAGATGACATCTCCCAGAACTCTCGTTCCCAAAGGAAGGGGGGGCATTACCTAAGGCCACCCGCACGTCCAAAGGCTCTCTGGAGGCCATGGCTGACATGGACTCTAAATCCAAAATCCCCACAGTGGAGAGAGAAGAGCACCACAGGCCACAGTCAACCTAGACCAAGGCCAAAGTCAACAACAGCAGACAACATGAATGATTTTGCCTTGGACACCCCCCTCAGCAGATGTACACATAGCCTAACATCAAACTTCCACATGAAAGCTAATGCTAATCTCAAACATTAACCGACACATAATGTTAGATTAAACGCTAACCCACACCTCACATTAGGTGAAATGCTAACCCACATATAATGTTAGAATTAGATTAAATGCTAGCATACAAATCAAGTGTAGCATCCACACAGAGTAAAACACTGTGCCATTCATAATGTTAAATGTCACAAAGACCTATGCGACATACTGATGAACTGTCATTAAATTGATGTTTGTTATGGCAACTACAAGAAATGGTGACACAACACTTATATAATTGAAAAGTATATGTTGTGAAAATGTATGACGTGTATGGCATCTGCCAAGACGTGTCTATGTTTGTCTGACAGAGTTCAAGTAAAGTTTTCCTAACAATCTTCTATGGTCAATATAATGCAGCTGTTTAAGTGGTTCAAACTTCAAACATGTAGGCGGAATATAAATGCCATCCAACAGGCTGAAAGCATAACAGTCACCACTGTGAGAATGAATTTGCCTCAACATAATGTTTAATGATAATTTTAAGGCACGATGAAGATGATTTACATAGGATATGTAGGATGATGCACTGGTTTCTGAGCACATGGAACCGGTTTAAATCCAAATCCACTTGTGACAAAAAAGAAGAAGAAGGAAAAAAAACCTCTTCAACTCCTACTTCACAATAGCATTTCTTTAATGGAATCATCAGTTTAACTGCCAGGCCTCATAACTGTGTTTGGCCTTTTCCATTTAACTTTCCACTTCTGGCTGTCACACGAGAATAGCAACAGGTGCTGCTGCGGAGTCTGTCTATCTGTCTGTCTGTCTCTCTGACTTGCACTCAGGGTCTGTGTGTCTGTGCAATTTCAGGCTTTGAGGTAGAGGAGATGCACAGTGGTGGAGCAGACTCTCAAGGCCTAAACCTGTCATCCCCGGTGAGCCTGTAACTACCGCCTGGAGTGGGGAATGGGTGGAGTGGGAGAGAGGGGGAGAGAGGGGGCCGCCCTCAGCCCAGTGAATGTGCAGCTTGGAAACATCAAGGACGCAAAATGAGTACCTGGCAGCAGAGACCTGTGTAATCTGTTCTCTACTGGGCCTTTTAAAGGGCACCGAGGTGTAAAAAAACTCCCCCTCAAACACTAGAGAGAGAGAGAAAGAGAGAGAGACAGAGACAGAATCCACACCTCCTCTCACCGCTGCTGCTGAAAACAGGTTGTTCTGTGAACCATTAAGCGATGCCAAGGTCAACCCCATTCCTTTCTCTCTCTCTCTCTCTCTGTTTGATTCCACCACTGGCTTCCCATGCTGGATCATCCTTCCTAGCTTTACCAATTACTGTAAGCGTCAGGGCCTCTCACCTCAGCGGTGTAGTTCAGAGCACCGCTGCGTGAGAGAACCAGGAGAGTGGAGATAAGTGCTGGTCATAACATGGGCGTGCGTGGCCCATTAATGGAAGCTGTGTGTTCTGGGGGAGAGGAACTAACAGGTCCTGGGGGTGGAGGTGGTGGTGGTGGTGGAGGTGGAGGTGGAGGCTAGCGTTTTACAGGGATTCTTGCTGTGATTTTACTACTCTTTGTAAATGCGCACCAAAGGAGAGAAGAAGAGGAGAGAGAGCCGGGCTACTCGTGCTTATGATTACAGTCCTCAAGGAGCTAATTCGCTGCAAATTAACTTAACTGGCAAAACGTAAAAGGCTTTAGTCACTGAAGTGATTTGATTTCTCTGAGCATTCTTGCAGTTTCCTTTGAATCTACAAGGCATAAAAGTGTTGTGTATATGAATAAACCACTGATTTCCCTCTAACATTTCTCAATCTGTGAATCTTACAGGTCTTGCCTTGTGACAACACCAAAAGTCAGTTGTGTCAGTGAAAATTCAGGACGACTCACAATTTTACATCACACTGAATGGTCAGAGAAGAACTCGGCTACATTCCTCTTTCTCGAAAGAAGGGAGAGCCAAAAAGGAGAAAAAACTGCCATACATTACAATTTCACATCTGGTTTGCATTGAGGAAAGTATGCAGTTGAGTCCAGAGTGCCAGAGTAGGTTTTTGGAGAGTCAATGCCTGGAGAATGCAGAAAAAGGCTGTCTGCTCTCCTCTCCTCTCCTCTGTGGTATGTGCCGGTAAGAGCTCAGAGAAGAGAGGGAGAAAAGAGAGAGAGAGAGGCAGAGAGAGGGAGAAAGAGAGTGAGAGGAAGTACAGAGAGAAGGGAGAGAGAGAAAGAATGAAGAGAGAGAGAGAGAGTGGTGGCAGAGCAGACAGGAAGGATTTAGAGCAAATTAAAGCAACTGCCAGGATAAAAGAGAAAGGGAGAAAGAGACAGAGAGAAAGACAGGGAAATGGAACAAACAATATGAAACCCAGTGACTGAAAGTTTCTGGAAGAAAAGGGACAGAATGGACAGAAAAAGTTGGTGGGGGAGCGTTTTGACAACACGAGGCCCATGCTCTATCCACCTCCACTCACCCCTCGCCCCTACCCCCTAAGGGGGTAAACAGCGGGGGCAGAAAGGGCATGTGTAGGAGGGTGCATGGGGGCAGGGCGGGTGTGTGTGTGCGGGGTTGTGCTGGGGTTCTGGGGGTGGGCCTCTGAGTAACTGTACGACAGGCTGGGAGTGTATTATTCCTCACAGAGCAAACAAACATGATCCCCATCCCGCAAGCCCCCCGCCCCCTCTCTTTCTCTTCGCGTCTCTTTCCTTCTCTCTTCATTTCCCACTGACCGCTGACGGGTCAGCGGAGATTTATGACCAAACATGGCCTGTGCCGTCACCACTCACTCTGCGTCCGCCACCCCACCTCTGGGTTCGGTCAGGGCTCAGGGAGGGGGTCATCTCGGTCATCTCCAGCTTGCCCCTTTGAAAGCTGAGCCTGACTGCTGACCAAGCATGAAGGATCAGGTGAACAGGGACTCTCGGTCAGCATGGAGATAAAGAACAGAGGAGAAATGGAAAAGAAAACATCGAATTGGGACATCTGAGAGGTCCCCATGGCAGCTAACTCTTGATTGGATCCTGCTTCGGCTGCTACCTGGGTAGGCGTAGAGATTTCACTAAAAAGTGAAATATTGCCTTTGGCATCTGGGAAATGGGGACGTGTTTTTGTTTCCAACAGCCAGTGTGGTCTATGCTGATCATAATAACTTCTCTTTCCGGTATCATTCAAAATATCAATACTGCTCAGCTGTGTGTGTGTGTGTGTTTGTCAGTGAAAGAGTGGGATAGGGACTGACACAGAGAGAGAGAGAGACAGAGAGAGAGAGAGAGTGTGTGTGTGTGTGTATGTGTGTGTGTGTGTGTGTGTGTGTGTGTGTGTGTTTGAATTGTGATTGTAACTGAGAGGCTGTGGTTTTGAAACCTGTTGTTTCCATTGCATGTGTGGGCTCTGTGTTGTTGAGTTATCTCTGGTTCAAGGCCCAGTGTGAGACACTACACCTCCCCCACCCATACACACACACACACACACACACACACACACATACACACACGCACACACACACACATACACACACACACACACACACACATTAACACACACACACACACACAGAGTATAGAGTGTTTATCTTGAGGATATAATGGGGGCTAATGGGTGAATAAAGTTAGCTTGAAGCTTTCTCCACAACACAAACAATTCTTCTGTTTGTTTTCTTCTGCTTGCTTTCTGGTGCAAATTCCAGCCGTGCACTACAGTATGTGTACAACCACCATGAGACAGATAATGAAAAGAGACAGATGAGATAACAGTGTGTTAGAATTGGACCTGAGTCACGGTAAATTGCACATCCCTGTCTTCTCTGGAAGGTGACAGCGTGGTCTGTCACAACTCACACAGTGAATAGGGGAGGTTCAGCTTGCCTTCTATATTTGGATGGATTGGGCTGTATAATTACTTCATCCAGCTATCTGCCTGGATTAGGACTTGCGGGGGGAAAATGTCTGTCTGTTGACTTTTCCCTCCATTACTGGGGGATCTGCGTCTGTTTTCCTTTTCTCCCGACATCAGCGAAAAGCCCCAGAGTCTGGTTTTTGTGCTGAGCCTTGATCTGCCGGGCCAGGAAAAGCGCGATGGCGTTTGTACAGTATGCAGAGTTAGGTCACTGGGCTTTCAGCCCCCACCTTCTCTCTCATGCGCTTGTGCGCTCGCTGTGTGCACTATTCCAGACGCACACTCGTTGGCTGGCCGGCCGCGATGGAATTCCGCTGGATTTCAGACCGTCCTTCCTGGGAGGAAGCAGAGGAGTCGAGATACTGTATCTCCTCTGCTCTTGTGACACACTCATCCTGGCTGGCACTTCTAATCGCCTACTGCCAGCAAATAGTTGTTCGTACATTTTTGGGGCCATTTTTCTCTGGCGGACTCAAATATAACTGCCACTTGTTTGTCACGTCTGTGTCCCCATGGTCCAACAAAGCTGTTATTACATGAAAACAAATATCAGCCTTTTTTCTTTTTTTTACTTTATGTTATTGCTACTGCAATGGGCACGTTGCCCTCACACATATCTCAAAGCTGAGCTGGCACGTCCATCTACTTATCTGACCACTGAGTGTAGAACTTGATCCCTATTAAGAGTCCACTTTCTCTCTTGTACTCAGGTCACCTTGACCGCTGCCCTAGTTCCCCACTGGCAGCTGAGCATAGATACTGGGGAAGTGAAACTTTCAACCAAACAGCTTTCTATGTGCACACACTGGCTGCACTATATCTCTCATTTTCCTAGCAAATGAGCTCATCTAGATGTGTTTCCACGGCGCGATGGCGGCGCAAGAGTCTCGGCGGCGCTAAATATAGTTCTGAGGAGAGGAGACGTGCAAATACAGCGAGCGTTTGGGCCTGACGTGCACCACTGTGGCTGACCCAAGGTGAACCCATCGCTCTTTCCCCCTCTGTAATGTCATTCTGGGGTTCGGTGCTAAGGTCTGTCAGCCGCAGGGAAAACAAACCAAGGCCTTGGCTGACCCAACTCAGAGAGAGAGAGAGAGAGAGATAGAGAGAGAAGAGAGATGGAGAGATGGAGAACAAGAAAAGGAAAATGAGTTTCAAAACAGCGGTAGCTCCCAGGTGGTCTCTCTCCACACCCCCCTCTCCTCACTCTCCACCCCCCCCCCCCCCCCAAGTGCTAATTTCTGATGTGTAAGCATTAATGATACGTGTGCTGGTGTGCAGGGATAGGGTTTCAGGAGGCTGTCTGCAAGCCTGCGTGCACGGTCAGCAGATCACCCCCCCCCCCACACACACGCAGTCACCACACACCACAACTGCAAGCAATTAGCCCACATGCTCCTGGCCGCTTGGCCCTGCCCGATGCTGCTGGCGTGGCTCTGGGGCCGACACACGTAGCCGCGTCTGAGGTGACGTCAGCTGTTCCTTGCCACACTCTGCAGTCTCCCACTCCCCCCTGCCATCACTCCAGCTAACCTTTATCTTCCTCAAGACAGCATACAGTATGTGGTCTGGAAACTGGCTAAACACAGAACAGAGATACTGTATGTCCACTGATGATTATACTTGGCAGTGTCACATACACAGCAGGAGTTATGAGCCCCGTTCCTCCCACATGGGGCTGCTCTGTGGGGGCATGATGGGCCTGTGGAGGTGTCTTGGAAGGTGACTGCCTTCTGCTCGTGTCTCCATGAAGTCCGCCTTCTACACAACAATCCGGCCAATTTACGAGCAGCTGGCTCACATCTCCACTGCACTTTCTTGCATTAGCTGAGACCTAGACCAAGAAACACTCTTCTTCTTCTCTCTCTCTCTCTCTCTCTCTCTCTCTCTTTTTTTTTTCTCCCTGGCTGATTATCTCACTCACCCTCACTGGTGTTTCTTCACAGGCAGCATGAGACAGCATGAGAGGAGAGAGAGAAGAAAGACAAAATGATTACGCATGCCAGAGAAAAATGGCTCCGGCCTGCCAAATGGGAAACGACTGGGATGAATAACCGTCAGATGTCATTTCCAGTAGGTTTCTTTCTTTTTTTTCTTCTACTTTTCAAAAATTCTCTGACTCTGCTCCTTGGTAACCGGTAAATAGTGCTCATTGCCCGACACAATAAAACTTTCATCAGTGACATCGTGCCTCACTGGCTGACTTCACCCACTAAAGTTGTAAATCTAGTCTGCATGGCCTTGCAATTGCCGTGTTTCAAATAACCAACAGAGCCCTGACTCAAACTGTTTTCCTGGAAACAATGTGACCATAACATACACACTGATGCACCATGTTGTATGGTCATTTATCTTACTGTGATAAGGACATGCTTGAAAATAAACACTGACAGCTTGGAAAGTTGTCATTACACTGGCAAATCCAGCCAATGTGGAATTCAAATTGTGCAATTCATGTCTGTAAACATGACCTCATGGTTGTATACAACAACAGGCTCACAATACCACACTGACATCACGTTCACCAGTCAACTACTCTGTCCTGCTTTAGTTGCAATGGCTAGATTCAAACTTTAAGATGAATGTATGGAGTGCATGTTATCCCTATAGGTATATGTAAACCTGTACTATGTACATAGTGTCCAAAAGCATTTACTGCAAATTCAAATCTCATTTAGTAAGGACCAAGGTATGCGCCCTTGTAACATGGATTTGAATTAAGACATCAAGATTGAATGTTATGTCAGCTAAAAACGAATACAGTAAACTATCTGCAATTCTGCGTGCATTTGGATTTAGACATCTCATTCAGCATTTACAGTATACCTGTTGAACCAAGTGACCATTTAGTTTGAACGTCGCTAAAAGTAAAAGCATGAGTATCATTTATAGAGCATGGTGAACTAAAGGCAAAACGTGTGTCACACTCATAAAGACTGGTCTGGCACATGCTGGAAAACTTCATCTCACAGCAACCCAGGGCCTCCAAGCACAGGAGTTGCCCTAAATAACCCGGAGAGGCGAAGGCAGCTACGGAAAACACGGGTTAGGAGGACACAGGCTGGGCTGGAGTGAAAGAGTGAGAGGACTTCGGCACTTCCTCCTTTTTGTGGTATGTCTCAACTGCACTTTTCTTCCACTCGTAAAAGATGGAATGGCTTCTCTCTTTTTTTTTTGCTCCTTTGGCATGGCGACCGCATATGTCCCAGACTTCCTGCTGGACGGTGACCTGTGGGGAAGGGGGTCACACATATCCTGGCTAATGGGGGGTCCCATATGAATGGGCCTCAAAACAGAGATATCCCTACAGAGCCTTTACATGTTTGTGTGGAAAAACAGCTCCATGCAGCAGATACTGGGGCAGAGAGAGGGAGAGAGAGAGAGAGAGAGAGAGAGAGAAAGAAAGAAAGAAAGAAAGAAAGAAAGAAAGAAAGAATGAAAATGACACCATTGTCCATTGAAACACAGGACTCAAACACACACAAATAAACAGTTCAGAGGACAATGGGTGACTTGTTAAAATGTCATAATTCCCAACAGCTGCACACACACACACACACACACACACACACACACACACACACACACACACACACACACACACACACACACACACACACACACACACACACACACACACACACACACACACCACTACCACCAGTGGTTTGTTTTATTTAACGGACTTACCATTGAGTTAAACTGCTGCACGTATTTACAACCCGAGAGGGCTCTGCTCATGATGAAGTTTAGCGCCGCTCACAGAGGACTTCATATAATGCGATACACTTAGGAAATGAATTACAAACAATGTGGTTGGCTTCATGTGGCCCATAACCTGGCAGCCAGGGCTAAAAATACAGCAAACAGCCCCACAAGTCTCTCCTCTGGCAGCGCTGGGAGTGAAGCGGAGACCCTCATAACACACGACCACAGAGGCCAGCCCAGGCGGTTATTTGGCTGGCACACACCGGTCGCTGGTTGCCCCGCCATCCTCCGAGACACTCACAGTAATGTGCGGGGTCAAACCGACCACTCCAATGCATTGATATGACATCAGCGTGACCGCTTGACTTCCTTTTACACGCTGGCTGACAGGCACAAACATCCACACCCTGGCTGGCCTTGCAAGATCTCTCTCTCACTCTCCCTCTGTCTTTATTTCTTCGTCTCCCTCATTCTCGCTCTCTCTCTCTCTCTCTCTCTCTCTCTTTTTCTCTCTCTCTCTCTCCTGTACCTTCTAGACTGCCAATATCCACCTCTCTTTCTCTCTCTGCCTCCCTCATTCTCTCTCTCTTTCACCTATTTCCCTCTTTCCTGTGTTGAAGAAAGGATGAAGAAAGAGGAAAAGAGCAGGGGTAAAAAGCACAAAGAACTCCAAAAGCTGTGCTGGCTCCTTTTAGCCGTTGATGGATTCGTCTCCCAGTCCTGTTTCACAGCCCCCTTCGGACTCATCAAAAAAGGGTCCCCAACCCCTCCCCCCATCCCAACACCACACCACACCTCCGCTCTGCTGCTGCTGCGCCTCTATCGCTCCCACCCCCTTTTCCTTTCCCACTTGCCCTCGCCACGTTTCCCGTTAACCTCCAAGCAGAGATGAGGGGGTCTGGGGGACTTTGGTGGGCTGGGTCTGTGGTCTGGGGGTCTGCTGGGCTGAATGTCACAGACTCATGGAAAATGGAGCCCCTCGGGGCAGGCCTGGGGGTCTCCAGGTTACAGCCCAGAGCCAGATGCATGCAGATGGGCGCAGGAAGTGCATGTGTATGAATGTAAACGACCGTGGGGGGGGGGGGGGGGGGGGTTGTCGACCCCTGAGGCTGTGTGTTTGTCCTTCTTTCTTGCTGCACATGCACCCACACACACACACACACACACACACACACACACACAAACACATACACACACATGTCCCTCCCCTCCCTGCCTCCCCCTTTTGCATTTACGCCCACATACCCATGATACAAACACAGCCCCCGCGCGCACACGCACACACACACACACACACACACACACAAACTAATTATATACATACACACCCATTCATAATTACAAACACACACACACACAAATTGCATAAGCCCCCCCCACACACACACACACACACACACACACACACACACACTTCCACAAGCACTCATGCTTACAGCAACACAGGCAAACACCCCAGTACTAACACCACACAACCACTATCAGGTCAACTGGAATGAGCTCACTTCAAACATGTCCATAAATCAAGCTGCCAGGGTCAAAGCCTGCTCCCACATTTCTCCCTCTCTCCTACACTATCCCTCCATCTTTCCATCCCTCTGTTCCCTTCATCTCTTCCTTTGTTGTGCCACGCTCTGTGATAGTAAGCTATACGCATGTGCCAGTGGCGGATTCAAGGAGACATTACCTCATAGTTACCCAGCTTCTTTACCTCTATCTGTTTCTCTCTCACTCTTTCTCTCTCTCTTTCTTTCTATTATGTTCTGCCTCTTCCTCTCCTACTCCATGGACCTGCCACCAGATTATTTTTCTTCATTATACAGCAAGCATCCTTTCACAATTACATTGACAACTGTAACAGGGTCATGGAAAACTATCTTTCCATCCTTTCAAAATGTAAAAGGAGTCCAGTTTTGGTTGCCCGCAAGCTAACGTTTGGCCCTAAGGTTTGGCATGCCATCAGCATAGCTAGTTTAGTTGAAGCATTGCTTACGTCACTCGTTAGGTGCCAGTCAAAACCGTACGATTGGGAGCTTCTCATTCTTCTAATACTGGTACCCAAAGTTTCTCTCCACCTTTCTCTTACAGTTTTTTACAATTGTTTACACACGTTTTCAAAACTCTATGTCTATTTTTCAAAGCTCCACGCACAAAACCCACAATTGCTCACACAAAATGCAAAATGCCTCAAATCTCCAGCAAAATGACACACAACATTCAATGTCAAAAACACATCTTTAAAGCAAACATTCGCCTCACATTACAAACACTTTTGTCATAATATGACATTTTGGATACATCATATACACACTGTTGCTCAAAACCTAAAGCTCTTCTGTCTTAGGCTTTCTATATGTATTTCCATACAAGAGTGAAAGTTACGGTATCAACAAAGAGAAGTTGAAATACACAGTAAAAATGTAAGCAATATTGAAACCAAAAATAGTGATTTTTCCCAAATAATTTGCTGTTGCGAATACAGTATTTTACAGCAAACAAGAAAAAAAGCAAAGAAGAATACAGTGACCACCAGATGGAGTTTTGAAAACACTGATTTTGTTTTTGAAAACACTGGGGGGGGGGGGGGGGGGTGATTGGATGGTGTTCAGTAAAGTAAAGATGTTTACACATGTGAAGAGAAAGAGTGAAGCACTGGTGATTTAATTTTGATGGGTTGTGTTTGAAGAATGAAATCAAATTACTTCCTGTTAGATTTTTGTAGAAAATTGTGTGTGATGTTTTGCAAAATGTGTTTTAGTCAATTGAAAACTGAGTCAAACACTGAGAATTAGTGTATGGTTTTGCAGATTTGGTGTCGGGTTATGATTTGAAAAAAACTGTAAGGGGAATAAATGTGGACGTGTCAAAACTAATCGGCACAAGAACATCTCAAGGAATAACATAAAACACTGCAGAGGTGTGTGACACCTCCTTTTACATTTGGAAAGAAAGGTTTCCACTTGCAGCTAAAGCCTAACCCAAACTAACTAACTGATGAGAACCACGTTCCGTTCCTGTTCTTGATCCTCCACATCGGGTAAAGCCTTTTATCCTGCTGAGGAACCGTCTGAGGTTCTAAGCAGAGCCATTTGGGGATGAAAGGCTTCCAGGATCAAAAGGCGCTCTTTTACAGAGACAAGTAACGAGTTTCGGGTTTAAAGAGTTAAAAGGAGCTAAGTTACCCACATGTGAGTCTGGAGCCATTTCCTCTATATCTGTGTTTAACTATGTGTAGGGAGGTTCTGTGTAATTTTTCAAGAAAAAGATTTTTATACTCTGTAAATGTATTTTTGCCGTTCACACTTTACATTTTTTGTCACATGGCTGTTTTACAACCATGTCATAGGTCTTTATGCAGATTGTACATTCAGAGTAGTGTGACCAATAATAAGCCATTAATCTCTATGTTTAACCGCTAGTCAGGTGATGGCTATTGGATGGTCCCATCTCAGATATGCATAGTAACTTGTTAAAGCTGCGTTGTCTAGTTTTTGACTTTGCCAGTGGAGGGGAACGCAATCCATCACAGCCTTATCTCCCCGCCTCACCTGGGACCTCTTTATCATGCAGCCATGCAAAACAACATTCATCTTCTGTGCCTAATTCACGGCTGGTGATAAAATGCAAAGCCAGGCGTCTTATGTGCATACGGGAAGGCTACCATAAGCACCATTTGGTGAGCTCAGATAGAAATGTTAAAGATACAGGGCTGAGTTTTAAATTCAAATCGAATACTCTCAATCTCCCCCTTCTCATCTATGCCCCCTACGCCCATTATCTTTCTCTCCTCTCCATTTGTATGGCCTACAGATGCTCAGTGCCCAGAATGCTCTACTACACCTGCCTCTTTTAGTTATTTTGTTTCTGCGGATAAACCAAGTAGATTTATTCAGGCTATAACATTAAGAGCAATAACAAGTGCCATAATATCGACCCCCATCTACACTCAGTCTGTTTCCGTCTCTTCTCCGTTTCAAGAGAGTTCCATTATCAGCATCATAGTTGGCCCCACAAGGCTTCCGTTTTAACATTCCATATGTTATCTTAATATGTTATCTTCAGAGGAAGTAGATTGGGAACCAAATAGAATGTTCAAGCATTGTTTTTGTTTTTATTGTTGATAGGGTCTATATCAATATATATAGTGTGTTAATGTCAAGGCATTTCTACATCTACTAGTATCTACTACATCTGTCAGTTCTCTCTCCTCGCTCCTATCCCCAGATGCCTTACTATAACATCCACTCCTCTATCTAACCTCTTCCTGTCCTTCTCTACTCGTTTCACGTAGGTGTACAGACACCACACGACTAGGAGTGAGGAGAGGGAGTAGAGGAGTAGGAGTGAGGAGAGGGAGTAGAGGAGTAGGAGAGAGGAGAGGGAGTAGAGGGAGTAGAGGAGTAGGAGAGAGGAGAGGGAGTAGAGGAGTAGGAGAGAGGAGAGGGAGTAGAGGGAGTAGAGGAGTAGGAGAGAGGAGTAGAGGAGTAGAGGAGAGAGGAGAGGGAGTAGGAGAGAGGAGAGGGAGTAGAGGGAGTAGAGGAGTAGGAGAGAGGAGAGGGAGTAGAGGAGTAGGAGAGAGGAGAGGGAGTAGAGGAGTAGGAGAGAGGAGAGGGAGTAGAGGAGTAGGAGAGAGGAGAGGGAGTAGAGGAGTAGGAGAGAGGAGAGGGAGTAGAGGAGTAGGAGAGAGGAGAGGGAGTAGAGGAGTAGGAGAGAGGAGAGGGAGTAGAGGAGTAGGAGAGAGGAGAGGGAGTAGAGGGAGTAGAGGAGTAGGAGAGAGGAGAGGGAGTAGAGGAGCCGGAGAGAGGAGTAGAGGAGTAGGAGTGAGGAGAGAGGAAAGGGAGTAGTGGAGTAGGAGTGAGGAGAGAGAGTAAAGAAGTGGAAGTGAGTAGTGGAGGAAAAAAGTAGGAGAGAGGAGTAGGAGAGAGTAGTAGAGGAGTAGAGGAGAGAGGAGAGGGAGTAGGAGAGAGGAGTAGAGGAGTAGAGGAGAGAGGAGAGGGAGTAGGAGAGAGGAGTAGAGGAGTAGAGGAGAGAGGAGAGGGAGTAGGAGAGAGGAGGAGAGGAGTAGAGGAGAGAGGAGAGGGAGTAGGAGAGAGGAGTAGAGGAGTAGGAGAGAGGAGTAGAGGAGTAGAGGAGAGAGGAGAGGGAGTAGGAGAGAGGAGTAGAGGAGTAGGAGAGAGAAGTAGAGGAGTAGAGGAGAGAGGAGAGGGAGTAGGAGAGAGGAGAGAGGAGAGGGAGTAGGAGAGAGGAGTAGAGGAGTAGGAGAGAGGAGTAGAGGAGTAGAGGAGAGAGGAGAGGGAGTAGGAGAGAGGAGTAGAGGAGTAGGAGAGAGAAGTAGAGGAGTAGAGGAGAGAGGAGAGGGAGTAGGAGAGAGGAGAGAGGAGAGGGAGTAGGAGAGAGGAGTAGAGGAGAGAGGAGAGGGAGTAGAGGAGTAGGAGAGAGGAGAGGGAGGAGACTAGCAGCGCTGCCCCAGCGGAGTGAAGACAAAGGAGGCCAGATGACGGATGGAGGGACGGGACCAGACCAGCCGTCCGTCAGACACACAGACAGCAGACAGATGGAGGTGGTGGAAGGCGCCGGGCTGCCCACAGCACCCTCTGAAAAGCTCATCATCCATCTCCAGGAAGATCTATATTTTTGGTCACATGGGGGTGGAGTGTCTGTGGGGCGTGGAGTGGTGTTAGTGGGGGAATACTGGGCAGGCTCAACGGGCCAGAGCACCGCATCCATCCACCACAAGGTCACAACTTCACACCATGTGGGAAACAAAAACAATGGCACTTTTTTTTGACACACACACACACACACACACACACACACACACACACACACACACACACACACACACACACACACACACACACACAGAAGGAAGATTTACCACCCTTTTTCTCCAGAGCGTATGCAAGTTTGTAAAAGGATTCGTTTGCTATGTGCTTGAAGAGTAGCAATGAAAGCAATGAAAGCAGGGCTGATG
Organism: Alosa sapidissima; assembly: GCF_018492685.1. NCBI lineage: Eukaryota > Metazoa > Chordata > Actinopteri > Clupeiformes > Clupeidae > Alosa > Alosa sapidissima. The sequence goes on from NC_055966.1 coordinate 18,896,910, forward strand.
GAGGTGAGTAGGTCGAGGATGGAGGGGGTGGGGGTGCAGGCCGTGGTGCGGTTACAGAGAGAGGCGGTGGGGTAATGCTTCTGCTGTCCCAGGCCCTCGCCTTCGTACGGACGGCTATCAGGCTCTCGCTTTTATTTAATCATTGATTTCATTCCCCCCTTTCCCTGTCCCCTTCTCGCTCCCGCGCTAGACAGCGCGGTCCCGTTTGATGTCAGAGTCTGGGCCTTTGGCGTGGAAGAATTGCTAACGTATGGCCCAGCACTGAGAGAGAGAGAGAGACACACACACACACACATGCCACAGAGAGAGAGAGAGAGAGAGAGAGAGAGAGAGAGAGAGAGAGAGAGAGAGAGAGAGAGAGAGAGACGCAAACACAACAAGAGCCGCCACAGGCCCTGAGCAGGCAGACGTGTTGAGACTGTGTGCAGGCCCATGTTTGTCTTGCAATAAAGACTACAGACTGCAGAGCTAGCGCTATGCTCATTCCTGCATCCATACAATGTATAAATGTGTGTGTGTGTGTGTGTATGTGTGTGTGTGTGTGTGTGTGTGTGTGAGTGAGAGAGAGAGAGAGAGAGAGTGTGTGTGTGTATGTCTGTGTCTGTGTCTGTGCTTGTGTGCGCGTCTGTTTTTATAGCTGACAAATCTTTGTTGCCCTATGTCTCTTATTCCTGCAAGTTCATTTCTTCCATATATGTCAATAGCTGCACAATGTACATACTGTGGCTCAGTGTACAAAGACAGCACAAATAGCATGTTTTTCTGGGCGCAGAAAGCGAATGCTGTGCCTTGCCATATTGTGTGGAATTTACTAAAACTTACAGAGCAGTAGTTCTAGTCCACTTTAAAAAAATACTCAAACTATTTACTGCACTTACACTATGACAGACTTAATACCCTAGTATAGCAGGGGTGCGTTTCCCAAAACCATAGCTACTATGGTTTTGGGAAACGCGCCCCAGATTGGGAAGTGGATGACGTAAAAGTACGACATCTGAAAGGCAAACAAAAGTTGAAGTTGCTTTTGACATTACAATGAAGATTACATTACATTACATACAATTTCGATTACACCTGATTTTAAAAGGCGGAAATATTTCACCCCAAAACAAACATGCGCTGTTTTCATACCTATGGCGGAATACCTAATTAATTGCTAACACTTCTCCTCCCATGTTTTTGCAAGATACTCCCACTCTTCCCTCGCCCTCCCCATAAATGCATATACATGAGTAAGAAAAGCGCAACTCGGCATTCTGCGCTCCAGTGGCAGGCAAAATGCGCTCTCATCCAAGTGTGGTCAGTTTTGTATATAAGATGTCATGTTTTAAGGTGCAAATAGCGTCAGAAATAGGCGGTCATTTTGGCACTAATTGTTAGTACATCAGCCTCTCTCTGTGTGTGTGTGTGTGTGTGTGTGTGTGTGTGTGTGTGTGTGTGTGTGTGTGTGTCAATCATTTAAGTATGCTTGCCTTTAAATCAAAACAGGTTAGCAATCTCTACCATAATGTAAATATAGTGTGTTCCATATATGGATAAAAATGGAATGTTTATACTTGCTTACAATTGTAGTAAATAGGGTCAGGATTATCATATAATGTAAGGTATATGCACTTGATGTTGATGCAAAATGTACATGAGTTTTACTAATTATGCTCTGCCAGAATGTCAGTCAGCTCATTTTGTCTATTTTTGTCACGTCTTAATGGCAGCTGGCACTGTGATGTCATGGTGTTGTAACTGCACTTTAAACAGATGGTGCCTTCAGAACTGGCATTTGGAAAAGGGTCAAATTTAGTAGAGAGAAGAGTGAAGGAGTCACACTAGCTGTGGTCAAAGTGTCATGAACTCACACTGTAACCTATAACCTATGACTTATATAAAGCTTTTACTCCTGAAAAGGGACACAGATAATTTTGTGTCATTAAGTATAAGTATAAGTATATATACTCTTTTGATCCCGTGAGGGAAATTTGGTCTCTGCATTTATCCCAATACGTGAATTAGTGAAACACACTCAGCACACAGTGAACAGAAGCACACACTAATCCTGGCGCAGTGAGCTGCCTGCAACAACAGCGGTGCTCGGGGAGCAGTGAGGGGTTAGGTGCCTTGCTCAAGGGCACTTCAGATGTGCCTACTGGTCGGGGTTCGAACCGGCAACCCTCCGGTTACAAGTCCGAAGCGCTAACCAGTAGGCCATGGCTGCCCCAAAAGAAACAGTTCTGTTCATATGAAGGATAATGCTACAGATAAAACAGTGATAGCTCTCCAGATTCTACACTTAAACTGACTGAGGGGGTGAGAGACGGCTTTGGCCGCCCGATGATGAATGCATGTAACGAGCACCTGGGAGTAGATTTGTCCACTCTAAGTACCCACAATCCCCCTGTCTCACTGCTCTTCACCACTGCCGTGGCAGCACCAAGCACAGCTGACGGAGCCAGAAAGGCCATTTAGGAAGGAAGGGAAAAGAGCTCCCACTCACCGGAGCACCATAGTGTAAATCACCGCTGCCTTCCGATTTGCGTGTCTGACCCTCCTTTTATAGACACGGCAAGGACACTTTCTCCCATTTATGGGCTCCAGAGAAACACAAGGCACAGCGGCCGAGCCCATCAA
>NC_055966.1:18907031-18922031 GCF_018492685.1 Alosa sapidissima
TTCAAAACGCTGGTACATAAGAAGGTACATAAGAAGACATCAGGGCAGTGCATGTGTGTGTGTGTGTGTGTGTGTGTGTGTGAGAGAGAGAGAGAGAGAGAGAGAAAGAAAGAGAGTGAATGGGAGCACTGAGCCCACTGAAGTCAGCCGACCACCTGCTGGAAAGCCAGGATACCGCAGAGGGTTTAGTCACGAGAGTTGGGTTTTGAGTTTGAAAAAAGGAACTAGGCAAGGAAATAGAGCAAGAGAGAGAGAGAAAGAAAGAAACACAGACACAGAGTCTCCGTCAACAGCCAGCGAGACGTTATGTCTCTCCAGTGCTAGAGACAGTCCTGGCACTCCTGGTCTACCTCTCTCACTCCAGTTTGACTCAGAGTCATGCTCCACAGACTGGGAGTCAAAGAAGCCTTCCGTTTCCAACCCACCACTGCGACTGGAGATAGGCTCAGTGGCACCACTGAGTCCTGTGAAAAAGCCACTGAAACCCACAGTCTCTCTGTGCTTTCTACAAGCTGCTTCTGCACAAGCTGTGTGTGTGTGTGTGTGTGTGTGTGTGTGTGTGTGTGTGTGTGTGTGTGTGTGTGTGTGTTTACAATCAGGCTGATATGGGTTGACATGTGTTGGAAAATTTTACTCATTTGCCTATTCAGGTTTACTTGCCTTTGCACAAAGCCCAGCTGTTTGTCATCACCTCACTATGGGATGAGATCTTTTACGGAAAAGTTCTCTGATTAATTTCCAACCTTACCTTGTCCAAACACTGATGATAAAGAATCACTCTTAAGAGCCATAAGAGAACATCCTCCATAGTAGTAGTATCCACAGCCAGCAACTCATCAAGTATGAGAGTCAGCATTTCAGAAACTAGAGCTGGCCTCCTGACCTGTGCTCCTCTGACAATTGAATAGCACGTCTGGTAGGCTACACTCATCTCAGTTTAACCTCACGTTTGCTGTCATGACTTCAGCCCATTGCAAGGCTAGAGGCATCCAGTATGGATTTGCTGAGGAGATTAACAGGCAGCCTACTGGGACCTCTCAGATGAGTCAGCGTTTAGGGCGGCCTACACATCCAAAGCGGGCTCAGCCACCAGCCAAGTAGCACATCCTGTCACAGTGGCAGGAAGCTCCGGACAAGTTCCTACTTAGAACCGTCTGATGACAAGGTAGACAAATATTCTGTAGCGTACTACTCGCATGCCACTCCAAGCACACGCCTCCCGGGAGAACGCAAAATTAGGAAGATCTCTCTCTCTCTCTCTTTCGACCCGTAAAAAGCGCAGAAAGACAATAAACCCGCTCTTTAACGTGTGATGTTAAAATGTAAAAACTTAACATTGACGCCCTGGACGTTATAGAATAAGCTATAATGACAGTGGCAGTTTAGCTGGCCACCTCTCCAGGACAGGCATCCTGACTCCTCAAGATTTCCTCTTCTGTCAAATCATTCATTTGAAGCATTTCGCGTGGCGTGGTTTTGCTGATGACTATTGATTTTCCGGTGGAATTGCACAGCCTTTATAAACACAATCATGGAAAGCTCATTCAGAAGTCATCCGGTGATCACAGCATACTTTCAACCTAACTGTATTGCCATCCCATCTAGTCTACTTCAGTTAGACATAAATTGCAAATGTTCTGCGTAAACACCGGCAATACCGAACACATCTCCATTAAGTGAAAAATAATTCACTTGAAAGATGTGCAGGGTCCGTTACTTCCATTGAAACTCTGAAGCCAAGGTAACTTTTAAAAAATCATAATTAAGCTGACCAAAAGTTATGTTTATCTTACCTGGTATTCGTTGAAGTTGTCTTCTATGCTGTTACAGCAAGATTAATGCTGCCGTCTCCCCTCAAGCGCTCTTTCCTGGGCACTGAAACGCGTCGGGTTGCAGTCTGGTCACTATTCCCCTAGCGCAGACAAGTTGGATTCTTTCTTTCTTTTCCCTGTACAACGAAGAGTGATAGAACCGACAGTCCCACGCGCTTCTAAACCACTGAGGAAGTTAGTGAGTCAGAAGATCCCGCCCCATTGAGAGAGAGAGAAAAAAATTCCCTCCCTCTCCTGAACTTTTAAGTTAGTTAATGAAATGCCCACGAAACGAAATCTAAAAGTAGTTGACGGAAAGTTGTGGTATGGAGCCGTGGTTTAGACTTATTTAAACCACAACGAATGGCTGTACTCTGCTCACCTGTTGATACAGGCAGCGATTTCTGGAATCCTATCACTAAACTTGATGTAATGTCAAGTAAATGTGTGGCCTATACTTTCAAAATAATGAAGGTGCACGTTTACATATTTAGGCTAAAGTTAAACATGGCTATTTTTATCCTGATAACACACGAATAGTCAAAGTTGCCCATAATGAATTACTATTAAACAGATTTGTTTAAAATGCAATTAAGGTGCATGTGAGATTTTATCAAATTTTCAAAGCCATGTAGTGCCAGGTTGAGTAAACCAAAATGACTTTCTCTCTGTTTTTGGTCATTGTAGCAGGCAGCATAGGTTATTTATTTGGATGAGTGGATGGTGATTTCATTTCAGTGATTCTCAGAAATCCTATCATCCCATCCCATACACAGTCTGTTTCTCTTTTTACTTAGCTAACCACTGTGGCAGTTCACTCTTGAATCAGTCAAAGGCCAAACAGGAGATGGAAGATTTTTTTTTTGCGTCTTCTAAGTAAGTGTGAGTTTAAAATAACACCAATGTTGTACAACAGAGCACATTAGGTGAGAGAAAAAACACAGATGTTCAAAGTGGGGATGGTGTTATTGGAAATGTCATCATTGTGTGGCTTGTTGGAAGATTTCAAATTACACTCTGAAAGCCCAAAGCCCAAACATCCTTTAGTAAGTGTGGTCCTCCATGTTTCATCCATTCTCACCTCTTCTCTTCTTGGTCTGTCTGGTTGTGTGGAATCCCTTTCCTGGAAAAGATGAGGGTTGTGCTACGCTCGTCCACTTCAATGCCCTTGAGTGTTAGGCTAAAGCATCCTACAAAATGGGCTGAAAACATGGATTCCACACATATTTCCATAAACATGTGAGATTCCACTTAGTTAAAAAGCAAGACAATTGGAAAAGCATGGTGCCTGCGGATGCTGTCCCACAAACACCCCCTTCCCTTCCCTATCCACCTTCTCCTTCTCCTCCTCTTCCTCCACCTCCCTCTTTAAATTATAAACTCTAATTTTACACTCTGAGGCATGGGTCTTTGAGGCACACGTGACAAATTAGAGGACAGGACCAGCTCTGTTCATCTCAGCAACATAATATGATGAGCCAGTTTCTCTCATCTGTATCCTTAGTGTTCACACAGACATTCTAGCATGATAACATGAATTAAAGGAATGGGGTAATTATAAGCATCTAAATGGATTGGTAAGGAGGGGCTGCAGAACGGCACCTGGTTACCTGCCATCCAAACTTAGATGGATGTCATGATGATGCTTGCAGCATGTAGGCCACCTGTCATATTAGCAAAGTTCAATGACAATCTGAAATTAGCAATAAGTAGTTTTTTATATTGATGGTGAGGTGAGGTAAGAAAACTGTTGATATGTGTGGACAGGTGGTGAAATTCCACATTGGCTAACCACAAACAGGTTAAAGAGCTTAGAGAATTAATTGATAAGACCTTATCTGGTAAATTGAAATTGTGGTGCTAGTTTGTGCTGGGCCATGCATACGATGGCCTCAGTATGAACATGTTATTACAGAGGTGTAAAAATGTCAGAGTATCATAAATAAGGCAGTCATAGGATGTCATGTTGCCCAAATAGTATAGCATAACTTTGCATGGAAAGGAAGGTTATTGGAGTTACCAATAACCAGCCTGGAGGACAAACTCAAACGTGGTGAGATCAGGAAATTACTTTGTCACAGTTTAAGAATTTAGTAGTCAAGAATGCTGCTCAAAATGGTAAAAACAAAGAAGAAGTGGAGCCCACGAGAAGCAGTTCAATATGCACAAGGTGCTTTACATAATTGGGTTATCATTGTACTATATGGTGGGTTAGGTGACAATTGGAAAGTATTGGGTGATTGACTACATTACGCTGCCAGAGAGGAGGTAGATGGTAAGCTGCTTTGTCTGTGAGAAACAAGTGCAAAGACAAGCAGCAGAGAAAACTAGATGGCTTTAAGGCCAAATCAGAGGCAATGGATGAACTGACAAACTGTTGAGAAGGGCTAAATCAGATGAAGAGAATTGTGGGCTACGGTTAAGAAATCAAATCAGGTTTTGAGATCATTGACGGGTTTGTTTGAGAATAAATGTGTTGATGTTAACTCTCTGTATGCAATTTCTACCATTACAATAAACTTGGTCTGTTCTACTCGAAATATTGATGTTATATTAGAATAGATGAGAATATATAATAGGGTAGCCGTGGCCTACTGGTTAACACTTCGGACCTGTTACTGGAGGGCTGCCGGTTCAAACCCCGACCAGTAGGCACGGCTGAAGTGCCCTTGAGCAAGGCACCTAACCCCTCACTGCTCCCCGAGCGCCGCTGTTGATGCAGGCAGCTCACTGCGCCGGTATTAGTGTGTGCTTCACCTCACTGTGTGTACACTGTGTGCTGTGTGTGTTTCACTAATTCACGGATTGGGATAAAGGCAGAGACCAAATTTCCCTCACGGGATCAAAAGAGTAGGCTATATATGTTGAGATGGATCGATGTGTAGATCTTTAGGCAGTATATCTCTCCACCACTGAGTTTTTATTTCCCAGGTGTAATATAAGGTGTACCCGCTATTAGCAAACACTGATGAAGGATTGTTGTAGAACACACAGTTCTGTAACACTTAGATTAGATTGTTGGTTATGATTACTTGCATGTGACAGTGCAAAGTATGGCCCTGGGGGCAGTCCCAAACCAGAAGTTTGCCATATTTTCTGGTTGTATAACTAAAGAATAAGAATCACACTCACATTTTTCTGGTGTCCTGTTCTGACCTGTACATATCAAACGGAGCCGATCATGTGGTCCGTTTCTATTCTGCCTGAATGGTTTGAGTGTGCTTATATTTTCTCATGTTGTGTGCTCTACCTTAAAATGACTCCTCATGAGTTGGTTCATAATGACTTAAGTTAATGTGGTTAAGGCGAAGAGATACCACTCAGTCAGTGAACCTAATGTCTGATTTAACCTTGAATTTTAAGACCTTTTACTGAAGAACATTAGCAGCAGTGTTTGTGGATGCCAGAGACAAGATAACAGCAGATGTCGCTTGAACAGACCTTGAGCCAGATGCAGCTAGGCTCGATGTCAACCAGGGTCAGTCGGTGGATTTCGGGACAGGCCAGGAATGCAAAACAAACTGAAATACACTAGTCTAGCCATGCCTTCAGACATGAGATAGAATATGGCTGTAGATGCACATAAGATGTCCTTTTCTGTGGCAAGTAAGCTGTGGTGACACCTACAGCACAAGGATGACTTTAATGAGAGTCATGGGTTGTTCTAGTGGGATTCATTTTTGAACAGGGGATTGGTTATTACTGAAGCCTGTTATGTACTGGAAGTTAACATAATTATCTAACCTTAATTATCCTCACTTACCAAGATAGAAATTCATTTTTGTATAAAATGTATGAATATAATATGTTAACTTAAACCAACAATAACAATCTTTGAGGTTCACAAGCGATGAAATTGACACACTTCATCTTGTCTTATGAACAATGGAAAAAACAGCCTCTTCCTTATTCTGTAACATTTTTTTCATACACCTTCACCAGATGTTTCCTTTTTGCTTGCAGGCTTTAAAAAGGTTGCATGAGTAGGTTCTAAGAGTTGGGATTACAGACAGCAAGAAAGCTGGAGGGTTTGTGATGTGTTCATGTAATGGAGAGTGTGAAGCAGTTCATGTTAACACACCTTTCTCTGTCCCAACAGCTTAAAATGACTGGCATTTTTTGTATCCTCACCTCCATCATAAAGTTCCTCATCATCCATTTTATTCAGCCAACTCCAACTGGGTAAATAAGCACCTGGCCTGCTGTTTATGGTCTTCTATACACTTTATTGGGATTTGCGGTGAGACAGGGAGGTTTAGGAAGTATACAGCAGAGAGTCATGCAAATTCAGTTAAAGGGAAGAAAAGCAAAGCAAAAAACAACAACAAAACAACAGTTGAGACTTATCAGCTTATCAGCTTACCGTGTTGACTGGCTTCTGACAAACAGTGATCTTGGCTAAATTATTGAAATTATTAAAATACGTGGTCTACAGTAGTATCAAAATATGACTTTTCAGGAACATCACCAATATGCTTCCAGTGTCAACAGAATTGGCAATAGGTCTGCAACCCCCCCCCCCCCCCCACACACACACACACACACACAGACACACAAATTAAGTGTTAACGCTGAAACAACATTATTTTGTATTTGCCATTCCAGGGCCTTCACAGCATCCTGATCCCAATGAACTTTTGACCCTGATAAGGTTGCCATGCTGCAGCTAAGTTTAGGTTTCACCTGGCAAATCCACAAGACATCAAAGACCATATCAAAGAGCACAGACAAATGAAGCCAAATAGCTATCCCAAATGTTAAGACATATTTTTACTGGGGCAAATTATTAGGTGGCATTTTGTTTGATAATTCAAGGGGTCTGGCAAACTGGAGGCGCATAAAGCACCCATAACCACAAGAATCAACAAACAAGTCGGTGACATAATATGGAAACAGTGAGCCCATTCAGGGATTCATAGCCCACAACACATTCTGCATATTGAGCAAAACTCACACATATAAAAGAAATTCTTTGTGGTTCTGACAAATGGTCGGATAAAGAGAGAGAAAAAAAAAACCCTGAAGAACTTGGTCTTCTTTCCACACGGGCTCATTTTTTCCACAGTTTTCCCAATGTTTGGGAGCCTGCTTGAGATAGGGAACCTCTTCTGCCGTTTCCTCTCTCAAACTCTTCAACAGGAAGTGTGGATGAGGCATTGCAAGCCTTGTTTGCAACTCCTTAGCCTTTTTCACAGCAGTTTTTTACCCGAGGCCAACCTCCCAGAGAGGGGATCACGTGTGTCCTAGTTTTCATATGTTTGTGCATACACTTCATGTGAAAGACACATTACGCGACATGGATATGCCAGTCACACTGCATGTGTTTAGAGTGCGATAGACACAGGAATGAGTTTCCTGTTCCATATTGCAGATGGGACCCTGTTCATGTTCCTGGCTGGTTTGTTTTGACACTGTAAATGGCCCTGTTTCCATATTCCCTGCTTTGTACATGCACATACAGTCTAATATAAAACAAGACGTTTGACTGGACTAAGTCCTACTGTGATACACTCAGGTGTCAGTCACGAGGGGAATCCATCTTTAATGTTTGTCAGAGTAATAGCTTGAGGACTGCAGGATCTGGAAGGAGTTCAAAACAGGGATCTGGATCTTAGCAAGACAAATAAAAGAGTGTCCATGCTGGAAAAACACAAGTTATTATCTGTTAGTGTTCACCAGCTTCTCTGGCAGGCACAAGCCCTCATTACTGTGACCAAAGTCATTTGCTGTGTCAACACTGTGTCCAAGACATAAAAAACTGGGCAGCTAAATATGTCAGTGTCAAGTTTGTTACATAGCTGCACTATAGTTCACTACATCCACTACCTCAAGCTCTGTTCCATATACAGAACAATATGATGACGCCCTTGACGACTGTCTCTAATTAAAAGCCATAAAAAAGGCTGTGGTGTGAACTTGCAGTGGAATGCTTATGTTGTCTTAAAGTTGACAGTGAGACAATGCCTGGCATGATCTAAGTTTATCTATTAGGCTTCTGGATTTTGTTTTGTAGGCCTAAGTCACTTTTTCATCTGAGTAGGGTATGTCAGTTCAGTCTTTCCCTAACCCCTAAAATCAAAACAAATGTGACACTGCCCTCTGCTGGTTTTAATATTGCATCACAGGCAATGATGTAGGCCTACTTCTCCAGATGTTTTTTCATAATTTGTGCTTACTCACTATCGATCAAGAGACATATCTAATTAACCATTTTTAAAAAGTGCTTACTGTATTTCATATTTCTCAAGGATTGAAGAAACTTCCATCCATCCAAAACCACAATCTATAAGTAAGCTATAGGCTACGTCTTTCATAGAATAGAACAAATACTACGATATGAGTTTTCAAGTCAGTTATTTAAAAGCCTTAGACCTAAAACAAATCCCTCAAATTTTGTAAGGTCGTCTAAGAACTGTGAAGACGAGGAGAAGGAATTTGCCGAGGAGTTCCAGACGCGAATCTGCTTAGCTCAAACGTACACGATATTTACCAATGGTAGCTGAACTACGGATCCACGTGAAGAACCAGTGGGGATCTATAAGGAAGGGAAGGGTTGTAATCTTGTCGAACTGAAGTATCTAGTGTTGGATTATCGAAACAAATACTATGTCTTCGTTTAGAAAAGCCTTGAAATCCCGCCAGCGGGATCACAAAGAGAGATCTCAGGTAATGTATATTTTGACACATTGGCCACATCAGTCATCATTAAACCGTGAATGAATGTAACGAGAAGTTAGCCTAATAGTTCTGTTGTGACTGGAATCTGTCTGGCTAACCTGCAAGGATTTGGAATGGCTTTTTGTCTTCAAAATATCTCCACATCTCTATCTATCTAAAGTTATTCTTACACCCTGTAGCAAAGCCTGATTGACCTGTAATTTCTTTGTAACCAAACGTTCTCGTTACATTGAAGATATCACAGTAATGTTGTACTACGGAATGAGCTACATATTAACTTCTCTGAATTTCTTTGGATCTCAGCTTGGTTTTAGAAAACATTTGGGACTCTTGGAGAAGAAGAAGGACTACAAACTTCGAGCAGAGTAAGTAACGTTAATGTTATGTTCTCATGTTAATAATTATGTTATAACGTTACCTGTCTTAGTTCTCTCTCATGGATCAAAGGTAGCTAATGTTACTAATGTTTTTGTTTATTTGCTACACAGTGACTACCATAAGAAACAAAACACTCTTAGTGCCTTGCGCAAGAAGGCCATGGACAAGAAACCCTGATGAGTTCTACTTCAAAATGATAAACTCGCAGTTAAAGGTGAGGATGGATGGCGACCATTGTTGTAAACCCAGATGTTTTTATTGATCATGCAGCACGTTTCTGTCATGTATGCCATTCGAGATAGCCAGTTCAAAACACACAACAGACACGCATCACTTAATGTTGCTCACATTAATGCATTGGCTAAGTGTAAGGTACATGTAGATTGTAACCTTTAATCCTGCCTGGTGGTGATTTTATTGGACAGGATGGGGTGCACGTGGAGAAAAAGAAAACAGAGGAAGAGATGACAGACGAACAGAAGAAAGTGATGAGGACGCAGGACATTAAGTATGTGGAGATGAAGAGGGTCTCAGAGGCCAAGGTGAGAAACTGCTACTGCTTGTTTTTGTGGTTTGTATGTGCGAGAGATGATTTTTTTTGCTGTGGATCTTGTGAATCTGTCATTCAGTGGTTGTTTTCTGCCTCCCATTTGTCTCCTGTAGAAAATTGAAAGATTGAAGTCAGGGCTTCATCTTTTGGATGCGGAAGGGAAGCAGAAAAATGAGCATGTATTTTTTGTTGACTCCAAGAAAGAAGGTATATATGTGCTTGTGTATTAATTTCTAAAAAGAGTGTTCATTCAGCCATTTTAATGTGATATAGTCTCCTATAGTCATTGCTTAAACATGCATATAATGGAAAAGATGCATGTCAATTAATTGTGTGTGTGTGTGTGTGTGTGTGTGTGTGTTTGTGTTTGTGTGTGTGTGAGACAGTCGAGGCATTTGACTTGGCTACACACCTGAACACAGTGCCAGAGTTGGTGAAGCGAACTTTTAACAGACCAACGGTGGAAACCCTGGAGAAGAAAAGCATTGTGGGAGCAGTGGAGCCGCGGAACATAGAGGTTAGTGCTCCGCTCTTATGTAGCTACCTCAGTGTTTCCTATACATTGACTTATTTGTGGCGGCCCACCACAATATCAACATTGACCACCACACAATGATTTTCCAGGTTGTACAAAATTGTGCTTAAATCTTGTTAGCATCATAGCACGCTGCGCTAATTTGTTAAAAACTGTTGCATTCAAGTTAATTCTGTTAACCTGCCACCACAAATAGAATCCAATTCTGTGGGAAACACTGTACCTATTCCGTATGAAACGAAGCTGATGTAGTCAACAGAACCCTTTGTTGTGGAACATAACATTTAAAGCAGCACTAAAGAAGATTTGCTCTCGGGGTCCCCCTACACTCTTAAAACAAATGTGTTGTCCCTATCTGGACACAGAGACGTGTTAAAAAACAATGCAAGTTGTGTTGTTTTCAACGCAAGTTGTGTTATTTTCAACACACATTGTGTAACAAATTAAGAAATAAGCAACACAAAACTGTGTTGTCCCTATCTGGACACAGAGATGGGTTAAAAACAAAGCATTTGAGTGTACAGTTAACGAGCACAATAATAAAATAACTAAATGTGCGTCTTTGCAAAAAACTGTAAACATAACTCAGATACAACATAGTGGGAATGCACCAACAGCAGTCTGTAGAAAGAGATTTCTGAATTCCTTTAAGTAGCAGCTCTTTTCCATTTAGGGTGTGGGGGGAAACAGCAACTTCCTATGGCTGTTTTACAAGTAAAAAGACCTGCACAGAGTGCCGTTCGCCCTATTAAGAGTTTATATGCCATCAAAATGATCTTGGAAAGGTTATATTAAGGTAAAAAACTCTTTATGTGGGCTTTAAAGTCTGAACCTAAATTATGAATGCATTTCTTTTGTGTTTGAATGTACCTTTGACGGATCATTGCGCTCATTTACAGGGTGTTTTAATTCTTAAAAACATTCATCCTTCTATATACTCTCCCTCATAGAAAATAGCCAGGCAGAGGAGGAATCAGTATGAGATTCTGTCTCAGCGCATCGAGAGAGAGAAGAAAATGTTTGTCATCAGCCAGAAAATCCAGACACGCAAAGACCTCCAAGTAAGTGTCCATACTACTGCTCTCGGATGCTGTTACGTTTGCCTGCAGTCCTTCTTTAACATATGTAGTTTCGCCATGACCCCCCCCCCCCCCCCCCCCCCCCCCCCCCCCCCGCCATTCCCATCATCCTTTTCACTTCTCACTCCTCACTGTGCAGGACAAGACCAGGAAGGTGAAAGTGAAGGGGGAGACTGCCAACTCAGCTGCCATCTACAAATTTGATGCCAAGAGGAAACGTTGATGAACTCTGAACTCTGACCTGTGATGCAGGAGCCCACACTTAGATAAGGGTCCATAAAGGGTCTCAAGCATTCGCCGCTACTGGTCACATACTTTGTAGGCTGTGGTGGAGGAACTGGACTGTGTTTCTCTGGCAACATGTGGCTGCAAAAGTCACACAGGAGCTGGGGGATTTTTTTTTCTTTCAATTTGTATATTTATAGCAATATTTTCAAGATCTCAACTAAAATTGTGTTGAAATAAAAAAAAATGTTTGTTTTGAAGAAAAGTGCTAATTTGTTCACGCCAAGATTGTTTTTTTTTTTTTTTATATGAGACTGCAAGGTCAAATCTGATCTGAGTCATCAGCAATCGTGCACCACTAGAGGGCAGTAGAAGATTTCATCATATCCACATGTGCACTATGTGCTACAAACCACCTCAAGTCTGGAGAAACACACGTTTAAACCCCAATGCTGTTAAAACCAAGTTGACACAATTCCCTCACAAAATGTACGACACGACAGTGAATTTATCCTTCATTTCATTATTTAAAGAGGTTGTTTACCAGCTTGACTTGAGATCCTGGGCACTGATGGGAGCTCTTGACATGTGGATGCCTTCAGTAATGACTGCCTGTATGTAATGAGGCAAAGCATTGCCTATTAACCATTAAATCACTATGGCCACACTGGTTACATCTGCCACTGCCTTTTATTAGGCTGGAAAGGGTGGAGAATGGCAATGTTAAAATTGTGGTAGCTGTATTGAATCTCTGTATCTGTATTGAATTAATGAAGTTAATTTATTAGATTATTGACTTTTATTAACATTATAAACATGTTTTATTAACATCAGGGGTGCATTTCCAATTACAATTTTTTTTAAATTTTACAATTTATTGTAAGTCGCTTTGGACAAAAGTGTCTGCCAAAGTCAATAACCATAACAATTGGCTGAAATGTCTTTGTTGGAGGGTTGTTATTTATTTTTCTAGTGTTCAGATGTTACATGATCAAACACCCTTAACTGGCCAACATGGCACATGCTGTGATTGACTTGGCACAGGATACATCTGTTGTCAAGTCAATGAGAGAGTTTGAATACTCCAACTGTGTGTTTGGTTTGGTTTACCAGCCTCTCTACCTCTTAGTCTTGTCTTGGCACACATTTAGTCTGCGTTTAATGCTGAGAGCGTATCTACAATGACTGTGTGTACATGTGTTTACGAGCACGTGTGTTAGTGGCAGAGGGATGACACGTTATCCTTCAGTCAAGAGGGTGTTTGGAGATGGGATGAAGGGGGGGGTATACACTTCAGTTTATGAGTGAAATTGTGGTGTGTGTGTGGTTGAGTGCGTATTGAGTGTGTCTAGGATCCCTCTCAGCCTTGCTTGATTGATCGCGCGGCTGGCAGCGGCTTCATAAACAGGCCTCATCCATCAGCCCCTCCTGGGACGGAGGGGTGGAAAGGAGGATGGCCAGAGAAATGTCACCGCGATTGGGGGAACGAGGCGGACGAGACGAGGACGCCGGGGGTGCTCCTCTCCTAGCGCCGATGCTGACCTCAGTGAAAGGGTTCTGGTGGCAGGAATAAAATTGGTATGTATATGATTCCCACCCCACCCCAACATCCAAGCAGATCAAGACAAGGAAGTGTGTGTGTGTGTGTGTGTGTGTGTGTGTGGGGGGGGGGTTATAGATTCATCTTTCTTTGTCCATTCAAGGTTATAAAATCATATAGTGTGCATCTGATGAAGAAATGCTGGCCTTTAGAATATAAATAGACATTAACTCACATTAGCACAGTGATATTTAGCAGCTTGTCCATCAGATATGTATTGTTTACACACACCACACACACCTGTCACTCTTGCGTGCGTCATGTTGCAGCCTCAGCATGCACGAGTGCGTCACTGAACCACAGCTCCAGTTCTGACGTTGGCAGCGGTGAACGTGAAGAGGAAGGGTTTCGCCTTTTGAGGATGGTTATGTGTTGTGAGTGTGCGTGTGTGTGTGTGTGTGTGTGTTTGTGTGTGTGTGTGTGTGTGTGAGTGAGGCGGGGGTGGAGGTTGGTTAGCTGTGTGCGCAGTTCTGCCTGAGCCCGGGACCCCTACACACAGACAACCCACTGTTCGGCCTCAAGTCCATCTTTCAGTCTTCCGGGCCTGCCGGGACCCGGCGGGTCGAGGTGGCGGAGGAGGGGATGGTAGTAGCGGTCCAGGGTCCTCAGGGTGGGTTCAGGGGTGACCTACAGATTACAGAGATGGAGGCCACGCATGGCCATGCCCGCATTGTTGCGCTGCTCCCTCCGCCTCTGGTCGGATGAACGGACGTGCAAGAGTGAGTGTGGTGCGTATGAGTGTGTGTGTGTGTGTGTGTGTCTGTGTGTGTGTGTGTGTGTGTGTGTGCGTGTGTGTGTGCGGGAGGCTCCGGGGGCGGGCTGGTTGGTTAAGGCCGGAGTGCTGCACAGCTGCAGGGCACAGAAACATGACTGGGAGCCTGTGTTCGGAGCCACCACGCAAAGAGAGCGAGCCATTGTCAAGGCTCAAGAGTGACATGTCAAGACTCTCTCTTGTTTGGCTTTGTCCGGTTGAAAAGAATGTGCTGAACCCTTTCCAGTGCAGTGCCCTGGTGCCAGTCTAAAAAGTTATTCTTGCTTTTGTTCAGTAACATACTCATGTGATTAATATAGCCAAAGATCATTTTAGATGTGTAAGGGAAATTAACTTTTAACATCAACATCAACAAATAATAGACATTAGACCCTGTAGTTATACACTTCATTAATGTGAACTACTACATTTAATTTGTCAGTGGAATTTTAATTTACAGCATCATCATTCGAATGACATCCTTTGGAAGTGACAGAAACGAGGCAAATTCAGTGCATCTGTGCTTTTTAAGAAGAAGGATTTGCTAGCTGTGTTTCTTAAAACTGTGGATTGTACACTGCTCATTTGCGTTCCAGTTTTGGAATATTAATTCCTTACCAGATGGTTAAGCTCACAGGAATATGTCTGTGACTTGGCTGCCAAGTCTTACTCAGTACCTATGCAAGCTCTCGGTCTCTCTCTCTCTCTCTCTGCCTTTGTGTCTCTTTTTATTCTTTCTCTCTCTCTCTCTCTCTCTCTTCTCTCTCTCTCCTCCCTCTTTCGCTCTTTAGGACGGCCAGGGGCCTGGCACAGGTTGTGGCCTTAGCAGTGACCGCACCTGAGCCCCAAGGATGGTCTCCCTCTACCTGCTCCCCTAGCTCCCCTCTCTCATCCACTTCTCAACCTCTTGGTCTCAAAGGTAGCTTTCATCGGGGGGTTAAGGAGAGCGCTAATCGATTCCCCAATTATGGCAAGGAGACCAGGGACAGAGTGAGGAATGCCCGGAGGAGGAATAGGTGTGTAATGTGTGTGTGTTGTGTTTGTGTCTGTGAGTGTTCATGTGTATGTGTGTGTCTAGTGGGGGATGTTGAGGGTTGGTGTGGGGGGGTCAGGGGTGTGGGGGGGTCGTTTGCTCTTTACCTTCCCCTGTGTTCGGTTTTAACTCCAGCGTGGTGTCACTTGGCTTTTGAAGTGGTGGATGGTGGTGGTGGGTGGGTGTTGGAGGGGGGTCGGTGAGTGAGAGGGGTTTGTGTCAGTGCCAAGGGGTTTACAAGCCTGCTTGTGTGTGTGTGTGTGTGTGTGTGTGTGTGTGTGTGTGTGTGTGTGTGTGTGTGTGTGTGTGAACATGTTTGTGAGCGAGGGAGAGAAAGAGAGAGAGAGAGAGAAGAGAAAG
>NC_055966.1:18927031-18952031 GCF_018492685.1 Alosa sapidissima
TCAGTCATTTTGTTGTTCTTCATTATTAAATGATTAGACTTTGCTGTGTGTGTTAGCCGTAGCTTCGGAGGTCCACATTACATCAGCGGCACGTGTCACACCAGTGGATACGGGGCAGCATGTTCCCAGGTAAACCCACGCACCGGACCACCTCAAACATGCTGGGATTATACACCATCATCCTGGCCGACTTCTGTGCGACACAACGACCAAAACAACGTGCTTCCAGTCCCCAAACCCGCGGAACGCAGTGAGCGGATGATGAAGTGACTCACCAAGGTGGGGTGAGAGGAAGGTGATGGGTGGGTGGGTGGGTGGGTGAGTAAGTGTGTGGATATAGGGGGGCAGACAAAGATGGAGGGCACCACACGTACACGAGGCCTCGTCAGGGTCAGGGTCGTTTTTGCCAGGCTGGCCGGTCCTCCACTACAGCCCCTTAAAAGCGGCCCCTCTCCCCCTCTACACTTCCCAGGGCCCATCAGGGCCTAATCCATTATGATGAATTGCAGGGAGCAGGCCCAGCTAAACCTGCATTAGGAGTCACCAATTAGCATAATTGGGAGATTTTAATATGGTTAATAGGCCGATATGACCTTGCCCATGCGCTCTGCAGGCGAGCATTGTGCACGAGCGGAGACATGCGGAGTGGCCATATTTAGAGCCGTAATGACGGCAGCTCCACCTGATTGATTCATGACTAGGGTTTAAGTGTGTGTCCAGGCCTGGTCAGAGACACGGGGGGTTAGGGGCAGCTGCAACTGATGGCTAGCCATTTAAGGACATTTATGAAACCATGCATATTGTAGTCATCATTATGAGAATTGTAGGGCATTTGGCCACTTACAAAAAAGGAGAAAGCTATAGAGAGAGAAACAGAGAGGAAGATAAAAAAAATCCTTGATGGAGATAAATAGCAAACAAAGTCTCGTCTGTTCCACTCACTGACAAAAAGGGCAAAGAAAGAGGAAAGAAAAATGGCTGGTCGTTCATGGCCGACTCTTGGGTTGTGCAACCTTTGGAGATACCTTTGTTCTGCCCACTGTGGCGTAGGATGAGCGTGGGTCCTGATACTGAAGGACGTTAGCGTGGGCCTGCATGTGCCCCTCCCCACCCGAATTGAGACAGTTCCAGAATCCCAGAAATGCGCCCCAGAAAACTGAGGCCCACAGGGTTAACATTTTTTGGGGGGTTTCATTCCCCCCTTTTGTCCGGCTGGACAAATGATTCGGGTTGGTGGGACAATAATGTTTTTGATAAGACTCTAAATTTTGAAGCTGAAGCGCTCCATTGTGGGCTGACTAATGGGCAGCACGTGGCTGGACGTGAACTCCCATAGCCCCCCGTGGCTCGCGCCCAAAGGACAGTGTCCAGGGAGTGGGGAGTCCGGGACAGCCCAGCCCGTCCCTCCCTCCGCCCTGGCAACAACAAGCGGGCACTTTGTTCGTGGCGGGACAACAAGGGGCGCTCTGAGTGAGGGTGAATTACCTTGAGGACGCGCTTGCTGGCAAGGACTCTTCGTGCCAGTGGAGGGTGCCCCCTCATGCAGACTAGTCAGGAGAGAGATAACGTTTCTCCACCATCTGTCCATGCCCATGCCCGGAGTCCGCACCGTGCACTCGTTCTCTCCATCACTCCATCCCTCTCTCTCTCTATCTCTTTCTCTCTCTCCTATCAAGTGTGTTTTTGTCTAAATTCTTCTCATAATCCTTTAGTTGTTTACTAACAAAGCTGTGTACTTACAAAGCTTCAATGTTCATTGACATAGATAGATAGATAGATAGATAGATAGATAGATAGATAGATACTTTATTGATCCCCAGGGGAAATTCAAGAAAACATGTAACATGTAACATGTTCATCCTGGCCCTGAAAAGAGGAAAGTAACATTGTGGCTTAGGGTGAGCCATACACTATCCAAGCACAATAAGCAACACAGAAGTGTGTATGTGTGTGCGTGTGTGTGTGTGTGTGTGTGTGTGTGTGGGGGGGGGGGGGGGGGGATCATTTTATTGGCTGTTGAACACATAAACAACCTTCTGCCAGATTTGAGGACTGAACCTCTACCTACAGCGTTTTCGCTCGTTTTCACCTCTTCATTTGTTTTTTACCGGTTACCATTCTGTCGTTTTCGTGTAGACATGGCCTTAATCTCCTCTTCTGTACTTCACCCATCCTTAATTTAGTGCCCTCAACAGAGAGAGGCTAAAATGTGCATAACTGTACCAGAATGTGTGCTAAATTCACTGAGTCAAGCATAGCACAGGCGAACAAGATGATTTTGCTCTATTAAATTACACTGATTATGAATGAGGGTTTCTTGCCCTACAGAGAGGGAAATCTTCTTCATCCTTTGTCTTTGATTCAGTGATTTCATCTCTCTGATTATTATTCACCTTCATATTCAGATGAATCCTTATCTAAGAAGCTCAAGCTACAACTTTTACATATTTATTCAAATGGCACCTCTATGGCTTTTGATGTTCCCACTAAAAGGATACGTACCTAGGAAGTCTATAATTCAAAAATGACTTGCCATTTTGATGGTGATCCTGCATAAATATCGCAGGCACTCATTACTCTGATTAGGTCATCTCATTATCTGCTCTGATAACTAATCCAAATCCTTGTTCAAATCAAAGAAAAAGAGGACTAAAAATATGCTGGTTCCATTGCAGAATAAAGCATTATTTAGTTTATTAGTAGTACGCATCAGTGTGTTAACGGACCAGTGTGTCAATATGATGATATACATACATACTGTACATACATACATATTTATATATATATATATATATATATATATATATATATATATATATATATATATAAAAACATATTGACTCACATACACACACACACACACACACACACACTGTATATATTTACAGCTCTGGAAAAAATACCACTGCACATTTATCTGATGTCATCCTACGGTTTCTGAGTGACATTTGAATGAGTTGAGACCGTCAACTCTGATACAGCCTGATACAGAAGCTTCTGTGTCTGTACCCGTTTGTGTGTGAATGAGAGAGTCTGCATGGGTGGGAGTGATTGAACGTGTGTGTGAGTGTGTTTATATGTTCATGTGTGGCTCACTTGAGTCATACTTGCTGGTAAATGCCCCCCGTTCCTCTGTGAGAGGTGAGGTGAGAGGGGTGTACCCAAGAGAGAGGGACACGAGCCAACCCCCCCCCCCCCCCCCCCCCATTCGTCTCCTTAACCTCCCCTGAGTGCTGCCATATGTCCCGCGTTAACAAGGCCCACGCCGCCCCGACAGCTAATCAATGGATCAATCATAAAATTATCGCCAGTAATCAATCACCACTCAGTACAAGATAAATCCCATCAATCTATCCATCCTCTTACCTGCCTGGCTGCCTTGACCAGGCCATGTCACGTAACAGATGGAAAGCATGCTTATGCAACCTTCTTATGTGAAACCCTTCATGCCTTCTCTTTTCAAATAAAATGAAAAAGGAAAGGTTTGTGTGTGTGCGTGTGCACGTGTGTGTGTGTGTGTGTGTGTGTGTGTGTTTGCACTTTTACCCGTGTGTACATCTACACTCACACACATAGATGTACACACGGGTAAAAGTGCAAACACACACACACACACACACACGTGTGTGTGTGTGTTCAGTGAGTGCGCGCGGCCAACTACAGATATAGTGGTACAGCAAAGAAAGTTCAGTTCAGAGGCGGCGTGTTTTGGCTCCTGTCTGTATGCGGGCTGCTTCCTTCATCTCCACACGCCTCCCTAGCGCCGTCATAAAAAATCCATTATCAGGCCTCATGATTTACAAGGCGCTGCGCTCCCCGTGCCTCTCAATAGTAATGAATCTCATCGTGGAGGAAGAGGAGGAGGAGGAGGAGGAAGAGCGGATATGAGTGTATACTAAAGAGCACGCTCCTTGCTCGCATGCATGCGTACCCTTGTGCAGGGAAAATGCCACATGGGACACCAAAGGCCCACAGAGTGGAACAGGAGGAAACGGGGGAAGAGAACATTAGAAAGAGGGAGAGAGAGAGAGAGAGAGAGAGAGGGAGAGAAGGAGGGTGTAGAGTGAAGAAAGTGGCTGTCAGGGAGAGTGAGTGAGAGGGGAGAGAGAATTGGGAGAGATGAAGGGAGATGAAGAGAAAGGGAGGCCATTGTTTGGCCTCTGCACGCTCAGCTCCTACCCGGCGGCCATCTTGAATTCCATCCATTGAGCCGGTTGCCGTGCGTAGGCCAGCCCTCCGACGCATTTCCCCGCTGGACGCACAACGGCGGCCATTCAGCCACACATCTGAAACACACACGCACACTCACACACACACATACACAAACACACACACACACACACACACAACCTCTCACACACGCAGACTGGCTTGCCTTTTGAGACTCACCCCCCCCCCCCCAGCCCTCCCCTATCCACCACCCCCTCTCCCTGGTTTGGATGCTGCGATAGACACGCCAGTGGCCCTCAGAAACGGCTCTTGTGTGCGTCGGTTCCCTGAGCGCTCGTGGTTACTGCCCGTGGAGGGTGATGGGAGAGGTGACCGGAGGGGTTGCCGGGGTTACGGGCTCCCGAGGGGGTGGGGGTGTCACAGGGCAACGCACGGGCGCGTCACCGAGAGGGGCCTCGGGAGTTGCGTCCGTGGGGCTCCTAACCCCCACCGCCCCCTTCCCTGCATTCCACTCATGCGATACGCCGTGCTGACGTGGGTGGCCTGGATGACCTCTGACCCCTGGGAAAGTGCTTTTGCGTGGCCATTGTGTTGGAGGTGCACTATCGGACCCCTCTATCTGCCATGACCCCAGTGGTGAGGGTGGCATGTCATGAGTAGACTGAGCTTTTTCTCACACAAACACGCACCCAGCTCAGTCTTCTAACTCAATCTGTATGATCACCTGTACTTGTAATCATAATCTATCTGCTAACAGGGCTTCAATATTTGCTAACGGGCTGCTTTACTTATGGATAACACAACTACCAATATTAAACTCCTTAAGAGATGTTAAAGTGAGGAATTGCTGTCCTTTTAAAATAGCTGATATTGATTATAATAAATAGCAGGCTGTAATGCGTCAGTGCCCTTATTGGGAGTGCACACAGCACACACACACACACACACACACACACACACACACACACACACACACACACACACACACACACACACACACGCAGAGCACATACACACACACACACACACTTTGGACAGGACACAGTGGAGTAGACTTTCAAGCCAACGCTGTGTAGGAGCCACGGTCAATGTTATTGTAAGTGATAATACCATGCACTTGTTTTGTTGTTTTCCAGCAATCGACACATACATATTTAATAAAGCCGGCACAATGGGCCATTGTAACCGCTCAGGCGCCTCTCACACACTGTGCATAACTGAGCCTGAGACTCGGCCATAGAGAACTACTGGGGTTTATTTCTGTTCCTCGAAATCTCTCACACTTAGAAATACACTCATTTCTTTCAATTAAAGGCATGGAATGTCAGTTAATATATGATACGGTCTCAGTGTGCTCCATTGTGCATATACACGGGCACATGTCTGTCTATTAAATATGTCTGTCTGTCTATCGGATGTGTCTGTCTGTGTGTTGTATATTATGTGTATCTGTCTGTCTGTTGGATATGTGTGTCTGTTTCTGTTGGATATGTTTGGTTTTCTGTCTGTCTGTCTGTTTAATATGGTATATATATATATACTCTTTTGATCCTGTGAGGGAAATTTGGTATGTTGGACTGTCTGTCTGTTGGATATGTGTTTGTCTGTCTGTCTGTCTGTTAGATATGTATGTCTCTCTGTCTGTCTGTTGGATATGTATGTAATTTATTTGTCCTCCACACACACACACACAGACACAGAGACACACAGACGCTAGGACGTGGGGGTGTCTGTCTGCAGTCGACCCTGAAGGATGGCCAGCCGAGGCAGCGCGGGGGTGCCGCTGCGTTCGCTGTGACAGGAGACTGGCTGGAGGTGACCACGGTCAACCTGACACCCTCGGACATTGACTGCCGTGTCAGGGAGGGGAGTGATAGCAGGGCCTTTAGGAACCTGGAGAGAGGGCAGGGTGTGTGTGTGTGGGGGGGGGGGGAAGGGGGGGGAGGTGAGAGGTGACAGACATTGTGATGGATGAGGCGGGCGTCGGGATGCTTCCTCCGGCTCGTGCTCAGCCACCTCTCGTCTGGGCCAGAGAGGTAGAGGAGGAGGGGGCAGTCGCTCAAGATAGAGAAGGAGAGGAGGTGTCTGGACCCCCTCCACCTCCAGTCGTACACGCTCCCTCTTCTCTTCTCTGGGGTGAGGGGAAACAGCTGGTGGGCTTGGCCGGAGAGAGTGCCGTTGACAGCGGTGGTCGTCGCCACGGTATCCCCCCTCCCATCATCACTCATGCAGGAGACGCTGAGAGCGTCATTTCACAGCTGGCGGCTAACGATGAAGAAGACACATCACCTCAGGTCAATCGCATTGTTCAGCCTCCGTCTGCAGGGTTTGGATGAAGCACAGCACGTTACCAGGAAGGCATTATTCCTATTAGTGTATGGAACTGACATGTCCAAAGCAGTTCTGCAAGCCTTCCTGTGTAAGTATTGAAATTTAGTTCGATGGCTTTGTAAGGGCACTTCAGCTGTGGGATATGCAGCTATACCCAACCGTCAACCACTTCTGTCTTTTTTTCTGACTTTTTCTCTCTCTCTCTCTCTCTCTCTGCTCTGCCAGGTTTAAAGGCTTTTTGGAATGGGCTGCCAGCTCCATGAAACACTTGGCCCTTATTTACCCTTGGAGGCACAGGCCAGCACCCCTGAGAACCCCCCCCCCCACACACACACACACACACACACAAACACACACACACATAACCTGGCCACCTTCTTATCTTAACCTTCAAACAGAGGGAGGGAGGAGAGTGGAGAGCGTGGGGGACCGAGTCGATGCAGCGGCTACAAAGGCAGGAGAGGAGAAGCACAGGGCCGTCCGTCACAGGAGCCTAGCCTGCTAATTGATAGCTAGAGGGAGTTTGGGGAGAGCTGTCAGACCATTTTCTTTAAAACGAAGCATCCTGCACAGTTAGGCCACTGTACACACACACACACACACACACACACAGACACGTGTGTGTGTCAAAACCAAATTGACCTACAGCTCCACTCTAACTTTTTGATGGTTGATGGTAAACTTATGTTTTTCACTCCGAGTACATTCAATGTTGCAGTTGAAGCTACGGTATATAAATCACATCAAAATACACATCCACACATACTCACACCCACTCTCATTACAACACACACTGTGAACAGGCTTTAGCTCTGTGGCCCCCACACAATGAGATCTGTCTTGTTCTCATGCGTTCCTTGCATTGGTACACCCACCGTAGTAAGACTGATCCATGTTTGTGTGTAGGATTGTAACTAAATTAGATACAGTTGCCTGCGATATCTGCTTGAATGTTCACGGTGCACACAGTATGGTATAGATGAGTATGGTTTAAGCTAACAATTGTTGATGACGTTCCTTAAGTGTTATTGATTTGCAAGGGCCCAGTGTCACCATGGGACTGTTGCTGCCAAGTGCCTCAGAAAGTTGCCAAACCAGTGATTCCCTCTGGTTACCTTGACGTTACTTCATGCCCCTGTGCCTTTGGGGGTTTGGATGCTGTGCAGAGGCCTCTTTAGGACCGGACATCCCATCACTATCAATCTGAAAAGGCGTTATCATTCAGGTAATGACGCTGTCAATGCAACACATTCAAAGAGACTGTTTTTGCTTTTTTGTTGTAAATGCATGATGTTGTCCAAGTCATTTGACTGATAGTGTAGATAAGAGGCATGTGAACCAAAGCATGCCCCTTCTTGTCAGTGGTTAAACTTATATGAGCAGCTGTATGAGCAATACTTCACACTGGATATAGGCCACTTAACACTGGTTAAATGCTAAAATCACAAACCTATTGATGTGAGGTAAGTAATTGAAGGGATGTGTGTGTGTATGTGTGTGTGTGTGTGTGTTTGTATTCGTGTGTGTATGCATGTTTGGGGATACACTCCAGTGCTCTCACCCCATGTCTGTCAAAGTTGGTTGCCCACCTGATGCGCTTCACTGCTTATGAAAGGAAAGGAGTCCAGCTGGGAGGGTCTCACACACACACACACTCTCTCTCTCTCTCTCTCTCTCTCTCTCTCTCTCTCTCTCTCTCTTTCACACACACACACACACACACACACACACACACACACACACACACACACACACACACTCACACACATAGAGTGAGTCCCATATCCAGATCAGCAGTGCGAGTGTGACTTTGTGAGATTTAGAGCAGAGCGGGGGCTTTGACATCTGGCTGATACACAGACAGATCCACGGGAGGCCCTGTGTCTTTTGGTCCAGTTCTGACCTACTGGAGAGGAGCCCGGCCCCTGAGACAAAAGAGAAAGAGTTACCCCCCCCCCCCCCCCCCCCCCAAAAGAAAAACCCTCCCATCCCACACCCTCTAGGTCTCCAACCATGAGACATTTAATCTAACCTTTATGTCATCATCAAACATGAATAATAATATTTTTAATTAATTCAAAAGTAAAAAAAAAAGAATCTCTGTGCTGCTCTCCTAGTCAGTATTTCTTGGTCTTCTGGGAATGTCTTCACAACTTTCATTCACCTTGCCCTGTTAAACTTTTCTATTTTTTTTATTTTACAGCTGATATTAACATGCCAAACTCAAACTCAAAAAAAGAAATTGGGGCAAATAAGGCGTACAAACAGAGATGAAGAATTTGATTGACTAAAAGTGAGAAAGAGAGAAAGAGCACGAGAGAGAAAGAGAGAGATAAAAAAAGACTGACCTTTGTCTTATTTAAAAATCAAACGAGCATCGGGTGCTGGGCCAGAGGAGCACAGTGTGTGTGTGTGTGTATGTGAGTGTGTGTGTGTGTGTGTGTGAGGACGGGAAGGCACGCGGGGGCGTCAGCCTGACCCCTGACCCCTTGGGGCGTACGTTGCGGAGGCGGCAGCGGCAGCAACGACAGTCGCGTCCGTGGCGGGCCAATCCACTGGGCGGTGGCCCCGGAATGTCAGGCCCCTGGGCAGCTGCCTCGGCCTGCCCTGCTAATGATTTATGGGTCTGGGGTGGCAT
The DNA here is from genome assembly GCF_018492685.1 of Alosa sapidissima. NCBI lineage: Eukaryota > Metazoa > Chordata > Actinopteri > Clupeiformes > Clupeidae > Alosa > Alosa sapidissima. The sequence continues at coordinate 18,936,171 of NC_055966.1, forward strand.
CGACGCGTGGCCAGCCCTGGGGAGCGCCCTAAATGGTAGTTTTGACACCGCTGAAAGCAGAGGTTAAAGGTGATCAATAACAAGGCTTTACAGGAACCAGAGAGGAACAGGGGGACAGAGGAGGAGAGGGGAAGAGAGGGAGGGATGGAGGTGGAGAGCTGGTGTGTTTTTAATTGGGTACCTCGTTAATTGCGTCTTTGTGTCTCATCTCTTCTTCTTTTGTGTGGATGGGCTGTAGACCCGTGAACTCTGCCTGTGGCGAGGGGAGATAGCGGAGAGGCTGAGGAGCCATGTGTTTTGTGTGCTTCTGTATGTGTGTACTGAGTGTGTGTACAACTTATTGGAAATTGGAGATTGAAAAGTATAAAAAACTGTAGACTGTAGAGATAAGAAAGACATTTACAAACATAATGTATATGCTATACAAATTGCAATTATACATTATACATAATTAATACAAATAGTATATGTTTTTTTTTTCTGTAGACTGTAGGTGTCAAGAAATGTCAGTGAGATGTCATATAAGTAGACAAACAACGCGAGTTTGTGGTATGTTGACATTAAACCCAGAGATCCGTTCAAGTTGGAAAAAAGAGGTTGGTGGTAAAAGTCTTTTACTGATTATGGAAACGTTTCAGATTTGTCTTTTAAACTGTAAACAAAGATGGCAAGCAAATAGGCAATCACATGAGTTTTTGACCCTTTTGCCCCTCAATCTGAACATGCCTTTGACTAATCTCGCATTTCATACACCCCTCCTATAGGTGTGGTATTTCACTACACCACGCTGCCACAGAGCCAAGCCCAGGACTGACATCTTTAGGGCTGTTGGGGTGAGATGGCATGCCCAGTCCAGAATCATAACTTGTTATACACTGTGTCAAACAAACAAATAAAAAGCATTACAAAAACACCAGACAGATGGTGTAAGGCATCCACAAAAAGTACCGTCTATGGCATTACTGCATGGATGACATAGATACTGTATTATTATTTTATGTGCAGAGGGTGCATATGTGATGATGCATTGGTGGAGTGCATATGTGGTGAGGAATTACACATATTTAATAATATGTGTTTGTACACTGTCATCCCACTGTAAAACACTAAGTATTTTGTATGTATGGCCATGTGTGGATTTTGGGTTTGCACTGTGTGTGTGTGTGTGTGTTGTGTGTGTTGTGTGTGTGTGTGTGTGTGTGTGTGTGTGTGTGTGTGTGTGTGTGTGTGTGTGTGTGTGATGTGCTATTTCTGTGTGTGTGTGTCTCCAGCCCCCCGACACACGCGCACAATCCACCCCCACCGACCCCAATTCAAACCCCCCACATTTTTGAGGATCTCTTAGAAGTGAGCTGATTAGGCTTAAAACTCCACTGCTTTCCCTAATCATATCTGCACATCTAAATCATCTGTGTACGTTACTAATTACACAGTCGTGCGCTGTGTCCTTGAGCTCAGCGGCAGGTCTCCATTTCATCTCCCTCTCCTCCCTCTCCTCCCTCTCTCTCTCTCTCTTTCTCTCTCTCGTTCTCTCTCTCCACTCTCTTTCCTCTCTCTCCCTCCGTCTCGGTCTCTTTCTCTGCTCTTTCTCCCGGTCCCTTTCTTTTTCCACCTTCTCCCGTCGCTGTTTCTCTCTTTCTTCCATTTTCTCCCACTCTCCCTCTTTCTTCTCCTGCTCTCCCTCACTCTCTCATTCTTTTTTTCTTTCATTCTCCCCTCTCCTCCTCCCTCCTTCCTCGTTTGTTTATTTATTTATTTACTTACTTATTTACTTCACTTGTTATGTTGGCGGCTGTGTGAGGCTTTGTGCGGCGCAGACTGCACTTCACACACACAGAGCTTCAGTGTCCTCTCGGAGAAAGACTGGAACGAGCTACACAGACAGCGTGAGGGAGAGAGAGGGAGAGGAAGAGCATGAGAGGGAGAGAGAGAAAGCATGAGAGAGGGAGAGCATGAGAGAGGCTTACCTGCAAGTGCAACTGGAGTGTGTTTATGTAGCACATACATTTGGCATTTGGCAAGAAAATTCATTTTTAAACCTAAAAATGAATATTCAAACCTTGAGCAGCCACTTGAAACAGCCTCTCTTCACTGGTATGCACAAAACCATGGCAAGAATCTACAAGCGTACAAAGGCCAAGTAATTTTAGACAGTTTAGACATTTTATCATTTGATGCAACAGGGCACTGGACAATTTGGGCGACCTCGTCATTCATAAGTAAATAAGTAGGTAAGTAAGTTAATAAATAAATTAAAACTCAAAACAAGAAAAAAAGAATAGCAAAGGAATGAAAAAGGGGGAAGTTGGGCAGAATGAAAAACCCTCAACCTATAGCAACACCTCTCCACATAGTGGTTAATACCTTGAAACTGACTTGAAGGATAGACCTTATAGCTACAATGCCCAACGTCCTAAATAGCACAACAGCCCTCTGCCTACTTGCTCTCTTCCAGGCTCTTTTCATATGGTAAGCAGGTGATCACTGTGTGGCCACATCGCAGCCCGCCTTTCAAGACGCTCAAAGGGGAACCTTGAGGTTGGCTGGGAAGAAAAGGAATATTTGATGAAAAAAGTGCATTATTCCTCCTTTTGCAGCCTCTTCCTCCATCCGCCCCGAAGCGCAGGCTTTCTGTTCGCTCCCAGAGAAGAGTATTTATTACATAAACGAGTGGGAGGAGGAAAGATGGAAGGACTGGGAGGACTGGGGGTTAACAGCAGCCTCTCCTCACAAAGGTACCGGCACACAGACCAGCAGCTAATCAACTAATCTCCTTTTAACTTCACAATGTCTCTACATGGCTTTCTGTAACCATACCCATCAATGAGACAATGATTGTCTAATGATTCAGATCAGAAGGCCCTGAGCTTCTCTTAAATTGAATTTTTACGGTACTGTTCTCAAGTGCATTAACGTTATGTTTGGTTTATTTAATTATGTCATTATTAGCCATTAATTGTGTGTTATTAGCCATTTAAAAGCATTCGTGCAGCTAAGAAGCAACCTCTTTTACTGATTGAACATCTTCTTTAAATTGTATGTTTCTCCATCAATAGTTTGTGTTAATACAAGATTGTGGATATGTCACAGTCGCTATTAATTAATATGTAAGTCACCTCGGAAGAAAGCAACAACGGGGGAGAGCACCAACTGTCCCTGATCTCACGTTAAAGAATGCGCTAGGCATCTTCAGCATCGATGTCTTGGGAGGCGTCAGACGCTGCATGGCTCCGAGCATCTGACTCTCAGTTGAACTGAACTGTGGTGAGGTGGGGCCCCCGAGTCTCCTAATCTGGCTTGGCTGGGTGATTATACTGGAGCTCAACTCTCAAGCATCACTTCACACTTCAGCATAGACCAGCCAGAGAGAGAGAGAGAGAGAATGAAAAAGAGAGAAAGTGAGAGAGAAAAAGAGAAAGTCAGAAAGAGAGCATGCAAGAGAACGAGTGCGAAAGAGGGGCGGGAAAACAGTGTGAAGTGCATTATTCAGCCCTATTATTACCATAATTGCCAGAATTGTTGCAGTGTTTGTAATGTCATTAATAACAGTCGGCGTAGAATAATGCGCTTAATGTTATTTATCTCTTGGCAGATAGATGCGCCTAATCCTCATTCATTTGCTTTGGATCAATGCAAATCCGCTAGTGCGAGCGAAATCCACCGCTGCCTGCTCTCTGCCCCCCCTCACGCCTGTGGCTCCTAATGTATTTTCCCACCATTAACCATCATAATCCCCGCTAATCAGAGCTAATCCACATCTCATGTGTGGGATGATACTGCCCTGCTGCTGATGGAGGCGGTGGCAGAAGCGCCAAGCAGCACAGGCCCACACTCGCATCCTCCTCTCTCTCTCTCTCTCTCTCTCTCTCTCTCTCTCTGTCTCTTGGTCTGTCTCACTATCTCACTCTCTTCTGGGATAAAAATCAAACAGGTGTATTGGCAAACGCAGAAACAAACAGTTTATCTCAGTGTGCTGCCTTGGGTTCTCCATTTCACTCAAGCAGAGCTGAGCTGATCTTGGTTAGATAGAATGGGCTGTGTATTCAGGCTAGTCGTTATGAAAAAATCATCCTCTCTTGAAAAACATGAAATCTGCTTCTGATCTGTTGATTGATTGATTGATTGAATGATTGATTGATTGGTTGGTTGGTTGACTGGTTTGTAGATTGATTAATTTACATCCATAAAACAAGGTAGAAATGGCATCTGGTTTTAGTCCCACACATTTCTAGTAATCCCTTGGTGTAAAGCATCATTGCTTTGGTCTTGGCAAGGTAGTACAACTTTCTTCTAGGATATTTATCATTTTTAAACACTCCTCTTTGACCCTGTGCAAGTGTTGTGGATGATGTCCTTGAGACTGCCAGTGTCACTGAGTTTGGAGTAGAACACAGCATGTGGCTGGAGAAGTCAATCTGAGGACACCCATTTATTGTCTGTGTTTACTGCTAAAGCCACCCTGCCCCTCTGTATCAGGCAAACAGTCTGCCCAAATGCAGTCCTACATTTAGCCATTTACCACCAACAATTTGCTCAGTCCAGACCCCAGCCTTTGGCCTCAAGTCAAGGTCAATGGATCCAATTAATGGCCGGTTCAGATAGCTTTTAATGTTCTATTTTGGATAAAAGCATCTGATACATGAAAAAAAACATTGCCCAGTGGATTCATAGAAATAGTACTTCATAAGTGGAAAGTGATTCATATTGCCTAATACCTGGCTGGGGCATTTGTCATATTTGGACTGGAGTAGGAAAGTAGTCACTGTTTGCCATCAGTCATGCCATTAACAAAAATAACATGGTAGAATATGTTTGATATGTGTTTATTATATAGATTCAACGCATTAAAAGTGTTTGACACTATTATTATTATTATTATTATTATTATTATTATGGGTACACTTTAATACACTATTTTATATCCATTTTATATCCATCTGCCCTATCCACTCCATGAGAGTGAAGAAGATGAAGAAGGTGTGTGTGTGTGTGCACGTGTGCAAGTTTGTGTGTGTGTGTGTGTGTGTGTGTGTGTGTGTGTGTGTGTGTGTGTGTGTGCACGTGTGCAAGTTTGTGTGTGTGCGTGTGTGTGTGTGTGTGTGCAATGTGCATGTGTGCGTGCGTGTGCGTGCGTGTGCATTAGACAGAGAGAGAGAGAGAGAGAGAGAGAGAGAGAGAGAGAGAGAGAGAGAGAGAGAGAGGTTCTGTCATACATTGAGAGGCCATGTAAAGCTGTTAAGTCTCTGATCAGTTGTGGTCATGGAGCAGGGCTCCGAAGACTCAGGTTAACGCTGGAGGTCTACATTCCCCTCACAGGACTCTGTATGGAGCAAAAATGGGAATTGACCATTAAGGGGGGTTGGTGGCATTGGCTGGTTTTGATTATTAGGGGGTTACAACACCCCGCCCCCCAATATTTTACACCTATGCCCTTAATGGCAGGAGGAAAAATAGAAATACTGCAATATTTTAATTTTGATAATTAAAGAGCACATACATTCCTAGATTAACAGAAACATGCACCTTACATTGTTCAAATTTTGATCTGATCAAATAAAATATATACAGTCGTAGTATATACACGTAGTATCACCATGGTGCGCGCTCTCTGTAAGGGCTCATTGTCGTGCCTGCATTGACAATTCTTCATCGTTAGGGGGCGCCTGGAACTCGCTTGTTCTGTGGATAAGTTCTGAACCTGCTACACATAGCCTGTACAAAACCGTTGAAATCTTGAGCTGCTTTGAGGTTAAAATGAGGAAATATTCTTTATAGAAGTACTCACTGCTTCTCAAATAATTGTGAAGTTTATTTAATTTAATTTACGTAGCCTAACATAGGCCAATAAACTGGTGGACAAACTGCACGGGCATATGATTGGCTACTAATATTATCATGTTAGATACTAGTCCTACCGTCTCAAACAGATATCACTGTCTAAGGCAGATGTCTGATACATTTGATTTTGCATAAGCTTTTGGTAGGCTAGTTTAGGCTATAGCAGGTCTATAAAAAATATTTTAAACATTTCCCAATGTAATCGCCACGAAAAAGTCAGAGAGGCCAGAAAGGAGGACAAAAAATGAACTAGCCTATATAAAACAACACTATTTTTTTTAATGAATAATAGGTTTTACATAATTTGTCTTTCATAATAGAGAGCATGCGTTCCTATAATTATGTAGATTTAAATATGTTTTCTTCCGTTGTTAAGTTCACCCTCATTACGACCTGGCTCGCCTTTCGCAAACTTCACCATAGGCTTGCCACTGCGTTCATTTTCTGTATTTAATTCAGGATACGCAAATCGAGTTATTGTAATTGTCATTGGCTAATAGTCTACAAATTGTAATAATGGAAAAGCTCTGCTGTAGAAGTATATCAATAGAAGTATATTTTAAATAGAAAGAATGACACTGTGATAATGGACTCTCTTGCTTGTGTAATGTCATAATTTTACAACAACAAAAAAAATATTGAGATTAAATAGTGTGAATAAAAGTTGTTCTCAATTTTGGAAAACGAATGAGCTGACAGAGGTGATAAACAGGAATGCATCGCCTTTAGACTTTCACAAGCGCTCGTATTAGTGTTTTTGGTCACTTTAAAAGGTGCCACACATGATGTGCGCCACACGAAGAACGAAGCACTCATGCATTCTTCTTAGACGGGAGAAGCCCATGTCTTATCCACGGTTGCCTTTCTCCCATATGTCTGACATTGGCCATAATCAGAGGGCCGATATCCAACCGTTTGAAATTATTCGGGGGTTTTGGTGTATAGGCCTAGCTAGTGACGGAGAGGCAATTGCTGTTAGAAGGCCATATGGATAAGTGGATTTGCGAAAACATAAAAACTTCATTTGCCAGTTTACCCTCAAACTGTTACATTTACTACAGATTGACTTTGAACACAAGTTTGTGGAAGTGAGCTGAAGGCAACCTTCCACAAGTCCATGCGTTTTTGTTGTTTCGTAGTCTATAGGTCCAAACAAAACATCTACTGAGGGCGCGTTAACAGTAGCCTAGCAATGATTGCAGAGATATTTGTAGTAAGAATAATGATTCATCATAGCATAAATTATAGCACTGATTATAACATGGATTATTATAATGATGATTATAATATTGTTTTAAAAAGCATAAGTAGATCAGTAGGCTCAATTAGAGGAGGACAGGGCAGTGCAAGTGTTTTCTCAATATTGCACAATTTAATACCGCAGTTACACAAGAATGTTGACAACTTATAATAATGCTGGTAAGGCCTGAGGTAATATTTCTTAAATTCGTTTCGCTCTCTTTACGCTTTCAAACAGCACATGGACATAGCGCTGGTCAAACCTGATTCTGAGTTACATAATGGATTTCAGGCGATAATTCCTTTTTTTAAGGTTTTTTTAAGGTTTATGGGCAACATAGCCTACTACCTGACCTGTAGTGTAGGGAATTATATTACTTAATCATATAATATTGCAAAGCTGTAGTCAAGACGCTCCAGGATTTAACAACAGTGACAACCAGAGGAGTAGTGAAGACAGAAGACTTTTTCTTGTAGTATATACGTTTTATGTAAGTAATAAAATATTACTATAACATAAATATAAATGTGACTTTGCAGTCTACATTTTGCAATCAACATACAACCAATGTAGTAAACAAAACATCTGTAATCCACTGCAACATAATTAACAGAGCCAAACAAAACAAGCTCCAAACACATTAAGGAAATAAATATATAGATATATAAATGGTCAAATTCATAAATGAAATCATATTAAAATATCTTCTCGGAATTAGTAAGTGTACAAAACTGCCCAGAAACAAACAAACAAACAAACAAAACGATAAACTCAGAACAAATACATATGTTTACATATTCGACATATTTACATCTCCGAAATAATCCTGACATCTATTTCTTTAGAATCTTTGTAGTTGTTGATGTGTTTGTTGAAAACGTAGGCTAGTAAGCTACGTCCACCGGTGACAAAGCATTTTTCACCATTTGTCCATCCAAAGATGACGAATCTCGAAAAGACAAGTGGAAAACACACAACTTCATCAATTTTCCCTTCCGTCCAGACACGGAAATATGATAAAAGACTTGCTATCAGAGGCTGTCATCACCTTCCCATAGGCATATTCCTCATATATTTATCAATGGGGAGTAAGCGTAAATCACATAATGGCATAAAATAATAATGGCTCCTTCTCATGATGAATTTAGCGAGACCTCTTTATCAATGAATCTTATTACACAGTAGGCTATGTAATGTAAGTTTTTCGATATAGAGCAGGGCACTGAAGTTACCTGAGATAGTTCTTTCCTTTTCGACTCTGACCAATCTCTTCAGAAAGGATTTACTTTTAGAAGCGTGATATTTAGCCTTGCTGGCCACGAGCGCAAAGAGATAGCTATGGAAACTGTAAACAAATCTTTCTTTTTTCTGAGAGGGCCTGGAGGGGAAATGTAGGCTACTATAGCTAAAATGAAAAACAAAACAAAAAAAACAACGATGCTAACTCAAAAATAAGTGCTCCATGCAAAAAGCTAAAAGTAAACACAAAGAAAGAGTGATAGTAAACTATTCATCTTTGCCTTTTAGCGTCTGATGCCATCTCCAACTATCATGTCAGACGAAAAAAAAGAGGAAAAATGACCGTGTTGCCTTTTGATGTATCAGCAGCTGAAATGTTTTTGTCAGAATCTGACAACTGTCTTTTACCTATGACAAGTACTATACTGTTGCAGGAGGTGGATAAGAGTTGCGTTGTTACACTACAGCAATACATGGATATTCAAAAAAGAAACATTTTGCAATATCCTACATGGGGGACACGGGTTAAAAATAACGAAATCATCACAATTGATATACTGATAAGAAACAACGATTTTCAAGTCTGGTTAATCAGTTTTAATCTAGAAAGGCGCAATTCTGTTCATTCTATCTCCTTTGTTGATGTACACCACAGATGCACTGGCGAGCCCGTCCACATTCAAAGACACCAGAAAGAAGCAGCCCCACTTGTGACATGCTTTCCCGTGAACAAACGATGAGATAGAATCAGTTATGTTTTTGTCCTGACTGCCGTCCTCCTTTCAATTTTGGTAAATTAAGACCTTGGTTTCATTAAAAATGCGCGCAAAATTTAAGTAGCCTAAATGACCATTATTTATGCAATGCTCAAAAACATTCCCGTCCACTCAGTTGTTGCGCCACAATCTCGTGTCGCGAACGGCAAAACTCTTTCTGTCCACCTTGTCTCGCATTGTCTTTTTTTCTCAATGGAAAACTAAAACAAAATTAAATACTGTAAAATCCATAGTCCATTTCTCATTTTCTTTTCTTTTCTGAAATTATAATATTGTTCATGAAAACAGTCACTGCACTGGACTCTGTAGTGTATGGTGAAGAGGGGGGGTCTCCGCTTGTGAATATACGTCCTCCATGGAGGGATGAGGGACCCCTACTGGCGTCATTCTTTTCTCTTTTTGTCTTCTGTTGCAAAACCAAACACGAACAACCTCTTTCTCCAACTGAAGGGTGCTGGCTAAAGATGTGATTTCGTGGGCAGAAGGCTTGGGGCACTTTAAGAAATGGTTTTCCAGGGCTCCTTTCACACCGACCTCGATAGAGGTCCTCTTCTTTCGTTTCCTACCCTGTGCTGCGATCTTGTCCAAATTGGTTGGACTGCCCGTGTTCGAGTCTGTTTCCTCAAGCCACTTGTTCAACAGTGGCTTAAGTTTGCACATGTTCTTGAAACTGAGCTGAAGTGCCTCGAACCTGCAGATAGTGGTCTGCGAAAAGACGTTTCCGTAGAGAGTACCCAGCGCCAAGCCAACGTCCGCCTGCGTGAAGCCCAGCTTGATGCGGCGCTGCTTGAACTGTTTGGCGAACTGCTCCAGGTCGTCCGAGCTGGGTGCGTCCTCGTCGGAATGGTCCTGGTGATGGCTGAACGGCTGCTGGGGGGACTCCATTTGGTTGTCATGGCTACCCGCGTCGTCGTGGAGCGGGTCCCGCATGTGGTGCAGGGAGGCGGGCTGCGGGCTCAGCAAGGGGTTGAGATTCGTGTAGCCAGTCTGCGAGTAGACCAGTGACTGGTGACCGTTGGAAGCCGGAGATAGTGGGGATAAGTGGTGCGTCGTGGTCGGTGCCCATGACGCGTGGTGGGTGTTCTGTGTTTGCTGGTGCACCAAGTGCGATCTGTGGTGAAACCCGTTACCCTGGTCATCTCGGCTCGCCTGAACACTGGCTTTGTTGTGTTCCGGCTGCCCGATGTGAGTTCCGCTGGTCCAGTCGGTGTTGGATGTGGGGAGCCACTGATGGTGCGTCAGGCTCATCGGATGTCCCGTGTTAGTCGCCGCTAGCCCTTGCAGGTACTCATGGTGCATCATTTTCTGCACCTCTCTATATGTTGTCCCCTGGTGCATCCTGTCCGAATCCGGATGCATGAGCGGGTTGGAAGGCAAGGTGTTATTCCGTGGAATATAGTGAGCTGTTGTCGCCATGGCGCCGACTTAGAAAACTGCCACACTCCTCGGAGCTCCGTGGGCTTTAGAGCCAAAACGCAACAACCTACTTGGGGAGGTCTTAGAGAGGAGGGAAGACACGCCTCCCCTTCGCTTGCATTGGCTCCTTACCAACTTGAGCCCGCCAGGTTGCTGTATTCTCTTTCGCGAGCCGCTTGGTTGGCTGACGGGCGAAATGATCCTAGTTACTCGCAATTGGCCTCCCTCGCAACGTTCTTTCTCTCTCTCTCTCTCTCGCTCACACACACACCTCCCTTCCCCTGTTGAGGCGGAGAGCGGTAGCAAAACAGTAGGAAATTATTGGGTTTCACTTAGTTTTACGGGCTGTTTTGAAAATAGCCACGTGGGGGAGTACGGAGCTCTTTTTGGAGGGGTGGAACGCACACCCCTCAGCGTTTGTGGTCATAAGTAAGAGTTGGCGGGGACTCTCTCCTAACGCTTTCCTTCAGCGTGGATTAGTATTCCGGCGCTATTCAAAGCCCTGAAACCACCCACAAAATCAGATGCATGTAAATAGGAAAGCGACATTAAAGGAAACCATGCCTCCATATGCATCACTACAACACGGCAAATTCATTTATCCGAGGAGGGAATGAAGGAGAAAGTCCGTATTTATATCACAAATGCATCTCCCTCACTGAAGCAGGAGGGGAAGGTCCACAGCCTACACACGGGCGCAATCTGCATATGTTTGGCAACACAAAAAGCCATATGAATCTGACATATTTCATATCCTCCTTTGCAGCCAAGTATTTGTAATCCCGTATAATGTGGGTATGAATGTGGAAAATAGGTCTGATGATTAAAAGAACAAAGCTATTACTGTTCATTTATTAAATCTTGGTTAAATCATACCAGTGGTAGGAATGCACAGTCTGCACATATTTAACAAAAATCGATTATTAAATATAGCAAACCTAGGCTAGCTTTGATTTTTTCCTCTTTTGCAGACCCTAGTTTTTTAAAGTATGGTCTGAGAGTGTGAGTGCTTTCTGTATGCAAAACCGGTGAAAACATTGGTGGTAGCTATTTCATTGCATTTCTCTATCGAAGCATTTTTCTAAACAGCAACTTGGAAATCCTCTGTGTCTCCCTCCTGGCTTCCTCTCCACCGCTCTCCCGGTTGATCTGATTATTTTTCCCTTCACGTTTTGTCCCAATAGCAAATTACCAATTCTATGAATTGCAAAGCAGCCGCAGAGACGCTGAGGGGTAGAGAGGGGGGAGATGTGAAGATTGAAAGGGATCTTTGCAAACACAATCACGTTCTTAAATGGAAATGTGGGGCTTTAAACAAATCTTACATCTCTCCGGTTCCAGTCTTCTAAAAGTCTGCAATCAGGCACACGCTCCCCTCTTCTAAAACCGCAGCTTTTTGGGAGATTTTTTGGTATCAGTCTTATTTTAATTATTTACCTGAATGTGTTTCTTTTTTCTCTCTCTCTCACGGTCTTGTTTGTGTGTCTGTCTCTATCTCTCTCACACAAGCGCGGGCATGTAGAGCAGGATTTTCAGACGGGATGCGCCGCAGCGGTCATGCAATTCCAGCTCGAGACTACAAGAAAACTAACGGTAAGTGTGCTCTTTTTGAGTGTCATTGTAAAATGCATACACGACACGGCTTTTGAAGTGTGTGTGTGTGTGTGTGTGAGAGAGAGAGTGAGAGAGAGAGAGAGTACGCGCGCGTGCTTGTCGTTTATGCTGTTCATGGGGTCACAGGTACTCGTCACTGTCTCGAGAAAGGCGTGGTTTTGTCCGGCTATCGATTAGATATTTATTTAGACGAATATGACTGAAGGACTGTTGCTCTGTCTGTTGGTAACTAAAGCTTACTTGTGCGACAATGTTTCTTGCTGGAATTTTTTTAATGTATATATGCTATATAACGTAGGCTATTGCTCAAAAATGATGTGTATTTATGCAATGTCACTGGTGACAATTGTTTCATTAGTGTTCACATTTTTTCCAAAGCTGTAACAGTTGACTGATTCCCACAATAATGCTGTACAGTAGGCTACTGTTAATCCGTTAAAGCGCAAATAATACATAGTGCATGGTTTGGTAATACATGGTTTGGTAAAAAAAAGCCATTTTAAAATCATATTTTATTTTATTTTATAATTTATTGGCTCAGCTCCCTCACAAGCATGTTCAAATTGAGCAGTTTGCTATAGGCTAAACCAAATCCACTGCACACAGAAATCTGCAAACTGTGCATGGGTATGGACACTAATGTCAAAGTGAGACATTTTTAACTTTATATGATGGGGTTGTTATGAACAACATATATTTAAATAATCGATCAAATTAACGAATTTACGTTCTATATGCAGACGTAACTGTGTGGGCAACACTTCATTAGCCCGCTTGAAAACATTCTGTCCTTCACTCAGGACTCCTATGACATATTGCTTCAAACCAAAAAAACTGAGCAACGGGAAGTTCGATGTGAACTGAGGAGGGCAACGGAGGATGTTGCTTCCAATACCCCAGAGCTTCCTTGAGACACTTAATGTGAACGCGTTATACTGTAGAGTCATGGTCGTTTAACAGTCTATAAAAAGAGCGGTCATTCCTACTTGAGGAAGAAGACTGGACACAGAGGCACTCTTGTCCTCTGCATGTCTGAGAGGAGCACGGCCAAACGTCCCTGCTTTCTTTCAAATAAAGAAAAGAATATGGCCTTGTGTGGAACGAGGTGAATTTTTCTTAGGATGCAAGATGTTGCTATGGAGAGCAGTTTGAAAGGATCAAACTGATCTCGCTAATGAATGACAGGCCATACAGGAAAAGACAAGTAATGACCGCCTAAGATGTTGTGGAAAGATAGTCGGGTACAATCAGACTCTCTCAACTAGACCAATACAATTGCAAAGACATTTACAGTTACAGTAGCCTATAAAATGTCCATTTTTAGAGGACCGACAGCCAGTTTAATCTCCACTCTGCCGCTGTGGCCTGTGTTGTATGTTGTTTTGAAATCGTTTTCACGTTTAGAAGTTATTTAGATCTAGTGATAAAACATGTTTGATGTTTGCCCATGTATACTATGTAGCCTATACCATATTTAGCGTAGGCCTACCTATACTTTTACTAGACGTATAAATATATTTGTTTTGGCAAAGGCTAAGGCAATGAGCAACAAATCCGTGCATTTCAACGCCCTCTAATGTAAAGCGTCCTAATGCAATTTAGAGCACCATAGGCCAGGTCTGAAAACAGTTCTCTCCTGTCAGCCAGGATTCCACGCGCACCTTGCCAGTCAAGTTCTGAGAACCTCGCAAGGGACTCCATTGATTTGGATAAAGCGGTCCTCAGTCGGACTAGCTTTTTGCAACCAGCAGGGTAATTGCAGGCTTTCTGTAGGCTAATGAATAAGGAAAAATAAGGAAACCCATGGCACATCCAGGCCTATATAAGTTATATATCCAACGTAAACCAATGCAACAACTGATTCCACAAGTAAAATAATAAGTAGGCCTTAAAGTAAAAAAAGAAAAGTAGCCTACAATTATCGCTGACATTTTACGCTTGTTTGTCCCTTAGTAGCCGTCAATCAAAACTCCACCAAAAGAATACATGGCAAATAGGCTAATGGATGAGTGTGTCGTAAATGCATAGACACGAGTGTGTGACAGAGCGCGCGCGCACACACACACACACACACACACACAGAGAGAGAGAGAGAGAGAGAGAGAGAGAGAGAGAGAGTTTTATAGTTAAGAAACAAGTTTCTTGAAGTAAAACAAAAACATTTTACTAACTCGTTCTTGGAGAGACAGGGAGGGGATTTTGTTTAGCCCAGACTTAATGCCCGATATTCTACTTTTAATTCAAAATTGACTGATATTCTAAACTCTTTTATAGAAACAGATTTGTGTTCTAGCTTTCCTTCTCATTTTAAAATGTTCTCAATATGACAGATGTGGGTAATGGGCACCGGCTCTTCATAACAAGGCGTTCAGAGAGACCGAAATGTCCTGTAGCCTAGGCTAGTCCGCAGGTACCTCATCCCCTTTGCTTTTTTTGGCTAATGAACTCAGGCGATTCCGCCATAATTCCCTGAGGATCGAAAGAGGGTATGTTTCCCTTTCGGTAAAAGGTGTGAGTTATCTCCCTGTATCTCTCCACTTACCTCAAGGCTAATTAGGCGGGGCTCTGAAGACACACTCATGAATATTCATGTAGACACCGGCGTGCAATTAGCCAGTGAGAGAGTTCTTAACTTCAATCCCCGGCCAGCATCGCGCCATACAGGCGAGACGGGGATACTTTTCGCCGCATCTGTGGTGTTGAGCCAAGTTTGTTTGAACACGACGTGTGTGAAAAAAATGGGAGGCACCAACGAAATTATACTCTTGCCCCGTTACTTTTCGCTGCAAGAAATGGCACAAGCGAGACTGCTATACATAGGCTAAACTATAAATAACGGCAGTATATTTTAATTGCAAATGTAGCTGCTTGTCCGTCGGATTTTGGTGAACTTATCTTATTGGTCTATTTTAAAAGATAACATTAGTTCGGTAGGTGAATCTGCTTATAGAGAATAATTTAAAGTAATCTCTGCAGTGACAGATAGTTAAATAAAAAAGTAGCCTACAATCGGCAAAAGACTTTAATGAACCAAATGACTTTTGTTTCCACATTACACTCTTAACGGAATGAACTCCACACCGTGTAATGAACTCTTAGAATAATATTAATATGGCATAGTTTTAAGGCTAAATGAGATGCCAGTGACTTACAGACACCTGTGTTATGCAAATATGCAGCCCAAATCACATTTGCACATGTTTATTCACAAGCACACTATCACCCACACTCACACTCTCTCTTACACACACACACACACACACACACACACACACATTCTGTATGCCTGTGCTCACAGTCTTACACCCATACCTTCTCGTACATATGTGTGTGTGTGTGTGTGTGTGTGTGTGTGTGTGTGTTTAAGGAGAAGTGTGTGTCTGTGTATGTGTGTGTGTGGGTAGGTTGGTGGGTGGGGGGCGGTTGTGAGTACCTATATGAGCCTAACCTGTGTGGCAGTCTTGCCTTGTCTACCAGGGCCTCCAATCCACTGTTTTGAATTCAAGGTGATCCTTATCCCCCCCCCCCCCCTCCACCCTTGGGTGTGTGTGCGCCACTTGCCTCCATAAGGACGTGTTTCTGTATGTATGTATGTGCAGGGGCACGACTAGCTTTTGGGCCGGTTTTTGAGATAAGCAGCGGAATGTTGTGCAGACTGAATATGGATGCCCTTTCCACCACACACACATACACACACCACACACACACACACACACACACACACACACACACACACAC
>NC_055966.1:18959531-18967031 GCF_018492685.1 Alosa sapidissima
TGAAAAACGAGAGGGCCTAATTATGTCTCCCATTGTCATTATCATATGATTCAGACCACTTAGTGAACGTATGGGGATGGTACCAAATAGTAATAATAATAATACTAATACTAATATTAATACTAATACTACTACTAATAATAATACTACTACTACTGCTACTACTACTACTACTACTAATAATAATAATAATAATAATAATAATAATAATAATAACTTCATTTGGCAGTTGACGTGTTAGGTGGGAGGATGGGGTGAAGATACTGGTTAGACTAACAGCCTTACACTGGTGCCCAATGCAAAGTCCATTCATCAGCTGGGAGACCTTCTCTTCCCATCTTTCATCTGCTTTCATATATGAGATCAGTCCAACTGCCTCTCCTCCTCCGTGAGGCTCTCTATCCCTCTCTCCTCCTCTCCCTACTCCCATCAACTCTAGTTGCTCTTTCCAGTGTGATCTATGGGTTTTAATAAGCCAGGACAGACTGATGAAATTAACAGAGTATCCCGTGGCCTGCGATTGCTTCGACTACTCAATTACATCCCTCAATACTCTCCATTACAGTGTGTGCCACTGTCTTACATCACTGTTTGGGACCATGTTATTGGTCTCATCAACATCCTCATCATAGATGCTGAGGCTGTGTGCTGGCGAAAATAACTTGATGTTTCAAACGTCCTTCTGTGATCCCACAACCCGATGCGTTTACCCTCATCTAAAGCTATTAGCCATTGGAAGGGTGGGGTGGGGTGCGGGGTGGGGGTGGGGGGGGTCAAATAAAACGCTTCTCTCTATAAAAGAAGCTGAGATTTAAAAAGGGATTGAGAGTGGGTGCGGAGGCGTCTGTGCATCTTTCTGAGGGAAAGGGCCCAGAAGGACCAACCGCCACTGTCCCGAGTGCCCCAATCCCCGTACCCCAAAGCCACCCATTCAGATAAGGGAGTATTGTTTTGGCGGATTACAGCAGGACTTAATCCCCCCCACCCCACCCCTCGCCAACCCCATCACTCCCCAGTTCTAATCTTCCATGATTCCTGCTGGATGCAAAGGACTAGTGGAAGGGTTGGAGGTTTGGGGGTTTCAGAGCAGCAGGGCTAGGGTGGTGGTGGTGGTTGGCTGTGTGTGTTGGGGTGGGGGGTGGGTTGGGTTGATGGGGGGTGAGGGGATTTCACTGCTATGTTTGTGGGTGAGATAGATGGTGGTTTTGTGTGTGTGTGTGTGTGTTGGGGAGGGGGGTTGGCATGTGAGCCAAGAGGCTATGTTTCATAACAATGACACAATGGGACAGACATGACACTATTGCAGGAGGGGATCATCGTCGCAGTGGAGGCAGCTATCCAAATCCACCTGAGGTTAATTCTAGCAGGCACACACACACACACACACACACACACACACACACACACACACACAGATAGAGAGAGAAGGAGAGAAAGAGAGAAAGAGAGAGAGAGAGAGAGAGAGAGAGAGAGAGAGAGAGAGAGAGAGCAAGCAAGCTAGCAGACAAATGCATGTGATGCAATGCATCTTTTAGCATCATGACAATAAGACAATAAGTCAGATTGGATGAGGAGAGAGAAAAAAGTGCAAATTTGAATACACTTCACATTGTATAGTATGCCACATTCGCTTTACTGTAGCCTTATGTATTACATTTCCCAAATACATTTTTTGTCAAAGACATCTTCAAATTAATCAATTTATGTCTGTTGATGGCCTGTCCTGGTATGAGGGTTGGTGTCATTCTCTGTGTGTGTCTGTGCCAACTACAGTCTTCGGACAGATGTTCACATACAGTAGAGGATTTACTATATCAGAAAATGGAAAATGCAGACAATCTGTCTTTTCATAAATGAGTGTGCACAGGGCCTCTCTCCAAGACCAAAATGAAACTCAGTCCAAGCTCCCGCCTCCTCAGTGTCTGTTGGGGGTGGGGAGGGGGGTGGGTGCAAGGGTCAAGGAGCAGACATGTCATTGAGTTAACTGAGCATCAAAGCAACAGCATAAGGTGAGGAGCAGCATGCTTTTATCTTGTTCCAAGGAGACCACTGTGTCTTCCAAAAATCTAGATGTGGTGGTGGTGGGGAGGGTCCTTCTTTTGGAACACTTTAAAATTGTGTGCGTTTGTGTGTGTGTGTGTGTGTGTGTGTGTGTGTGTGTGTGTGTGTGTGTGTGACTGTGTGCGTGTGTGCGTGCGTGCGCGTGTATGCGTGTGTGTGGACGGATGCTGGTGGTTGTCCACCAGCATAAACTAGGAGAGGAAGAGGAATGGGGCATGGAATGTGGTGGGAGGGGGGTGGGAGTTCTTTGAGGAGAGAGGAAAGAAGTGAAGGGGGGTGTATTGGAAGTCACTGTGCTTGTCATTGATGAAATGAACCTTGGCCGGTCTCCAAGGAGGCCGAGTGCTAGGGGACTGGACACGGGCCAGGCTGCACCCGGACCCTCTCAGCTGCCGCAGCCTCCTGCCACGTCCCGGCCGCCCGCCTGCTGGACGCTCAGAGCTTTCCCCTAATTGAAAGGTTGACTTGTGACCATCTGCAAGTGGACAGGCGCCCTCTACCCCAGCTGCCCCCCCCCCCCCCCCCCCCCCACACTCCTTCCAAGCATCTACCCCCGCCCCCCGCCACCCACCCCTACAGCCTCCACCTCCATCCCACAAGGTCTTTTGTGCCACAGGGCGGTAGGCCCAGGGGGGCCTGAGACGCTGCTATGCACCCAGCTTCCTGTAGGGATGCCCACAGCTGCATCACACTGAGGAATCACACCAGCATACTGTCCACTGGAATCTGTCTCAGACAATTAGAATAAATCACATCAACATACACTGATATCCATCTCAGAGAATTAGCAGAAATCATTCTATAATACAGTGAAATCCATCTCAGAATGGAACGATGGCATAGCAGGCATGTAATAAGCACTCATCAGAGAGCACTCCACACTACTGACTGTTCCAATGAAAATACATCTCGCAGTTTATTCACAGCAGTTTATTATGATCACCATAACATGGCATCTAATTTCTCTTATTCTAAGCAAATTGTATTTTAATGTTTACATTTGTATTTATTTATGTGCGTTAAAGGCATGGTCTTCATCTTGGCCACACTGACAGACTGCTCACAAGTGCTGTAGGAGCTTCACTCCTTATTTTTAAATATTTTCTTTTTAGTAAATTCCACTGGTTCAAGCTCCTCATTAAACAACAAAAACCGCCAAATGAGAAGAGATGCTACATGTTTCATATGGATGCCGCTGGGAATGTGTGTGTGTGTGTGTGTGTGTGTGTGTGTGTGTGTGTGTGTATCTGATAGATACAGCCTGAGGATTTCTTAAGTGTTCTCCTCCAGTGTTCTCAGGCTGTCTGAGTATTGATTCCTGTTTTGTACTTGTGCGGCGATATCACCTGTCAAGATGAGGGAGGGGAAATATATCATTTTTAATTTTTCATGTCCAACAGGAGCACAAATGAAGCCTGGCAAACACCACTAAGGTGCGTGAGGATCTGCTCTGAGGTTGTGGGGCTCAGTTTAATGACCTGATAGAGCTTTATTTGAGAAAATAAATGAATAAAGAAGCATTCACTGGAATTTGAGTAGTATTTTTGTCTTGTTTTAATTGGATAGTTTTTTGAAAGATTGGAGCACTGACAGTCAGAAATAAATATCCCAGATCTGATTATATTTAATCACAATTCACTAGTAATGAATTAAAAATGCAGGATATGTTGAATTAACAACCGAAAAATATCAGTTGTTTTGTCATGTTTTTGGGCAATTTTTAACTTATCAGTGCTGCTTGATCGACTCGTGTAGTTGCGGGTCTCAATGCTAATGAATACCAGAGAATAATTGAATTAAATCAATAAATCACAGAACATGACGAGGCACAGTTTCCGAGTGATCATTCCTCTTGTAACACAAAATGAGACTATCTTGATAAGATGCCTTGACTGAAACACATGATATTGCCACAAAGAGACAATGATTTTCCATCAGCATATGTTTTTTAAGACATTAAACTTCTCTGGCTAAATGCCCGAGAAGGGGGTCCTGACTCACTGACCAATCAATTATTCATCAGCTTTTGTTGCAGTTTACCTCGGAGCAGCCTGGAATTATTATTAAATATTCATTCACTTCGGTCGCGCCTCTGATTGGGGACCATGCGCCTCTATATGCTGTGGATTATGGTGAGCTATGAAGGCCACACACACACACACACACACACACACACACAGAGGGGCAGCGAGAGAGAGGGAGAGATACAGATGGGTACAACACAAGACACATTGATGCAGGCACACCAACTAGGTGCACTTTCTCTCTCTCTCTCTATTACACACACACACACACACACACCTGTTTACCCCATAAGTACCCGCCATCCATTTCCCATGTCCTTTGAATCTCATTGTCTTTTCCTGAGTGAAATGGGACAATAGACAGCCCTGGCCATGGTCCACAGGGACCCACGTCCCACACTGAGGACTAATGCAGACCTGAGAGGGAGAGAGCTCCCAAAAAAGCTGCGCCATGCACAGCCTGGCACTTAGGGAGCTGCCACTTCACCCGGAGCCCAACTGTCCCCGGAAATGCAAAGCTTACTTCTCTTTCTTTCTTTCTCATGCAAGCATGTCGAGCTGCCTGCTTTGATGCTAATCAGTGCTAAAACTTGTTTGCTGTTCTTATCTTACTGTAAGCATCCAAGTGACATGAAGTGAACCAGACATGAAGTGAACCAGAATGCGGGTGGGAGAGGGGCCACTCTTTCAAAATCCAGCTTTACTGGTTATGGCTCTGTAGTTCCCCACTTTATTGTCCAGAAACTGATGACAAATATCCAAAATGTGAAACGAAACCCAAGAGGGGCAAGGTATGCTCCTGAGGTTTGGAGCATCTCATCTGTGAACCTTCAACAGAGTCAGCAAGAAGGCACTCTATTAGTTGTGTGTGAAGGTAAAGAACATCCAGGCTCTCTACCGAGGGAAGTAGTCAAGGTGGTGTAAATTTTTCACATGAACTTGAGTGTTTCTAGTATTTTGCAGATTGAAACTGAGTGATATTTGTTCATTTGTATTCATTTTGCCCTCCAAAGTGTCCTGTTGGTTGAGTGTCAAAGATGAAAAAAAAAAGCTTCAGTGCCCTGATGAGTGCCACTTCAAACAATAAGTTTGAAGAACATGTCTTAATGAGTGCCCTTCTGGTGTTGTAAACGTGATGCAACACCCTATAAGGTGCCCCTTAACATAGGCTATACTTGGCGTTCCCTATGTGTGCCATTATGGAGTGCCCTCATATGCTGCCCCTACATGACAGTGTTCCAAAGGGTGTCATTTCCAGTACAGAATGCAGTGTATATTGTACTGCATGTGAGAAAGCATAAAGAAGTGCCAACGTAGGAGCTACTCTAGTGGATACAATGTGATGCAGTTAAGTAAAGGGTGCCCATACTTGCATCGATTTAGGGAAGTTTCCTCATGGATGCCCCTGTAATGGACAAAATGTGATAGGTGCCCTTAGAATGGGATGTGCGTCCTCTTAGATAGCACTGTGGCACTATGAAGTGCCTTTGCAATGGAAAGGAACAAACCCCTGTAAAAAGGATATGTACATGTGTACAAAAAGGATATGTGCCCTACAGTCTTCCTTACCATGTACCTTCTAGGTCTTTCCCAAAGTCAGTGCTATGACGTGAGTCTCGGATGCCACCAAATACAAAGGCTAGTTTCTAGCTCACATTTTGATGTAATCTCATCTGCACTCACCATGTTTTCATTTTTCAATGGGCACTTTAGGCCTGGGAATTTGGTGTTACAATAACATGAGCAGTGAGGTCACTGCAGACGCTCACCCTTATCTCACAGTGGTAAAGGGAATGAAATCAAATTCCAAAATCTAGATCAGTGGACCAGTAGTGCAAGTTATGCAAGTGGACACACACACACACACACACACACACACACACACACACACACACACACACACACACACACACACACACACACACACACACACACACAGACTAAATAAATTACAACACCCTCCCTTTCATTTAATGGGCGAGAGTATAATTGAGTTATCCTGTTTCTGACCATTAAGCAAGAGCAAGGCAGAAGGAATTCAAAACTATGAGGGCCGCTTGCCATTCATGTTATGTTGCTATCTTATAATGCAACATTAAATAATTTAAATTAAATTCAGTCAGATTACAAGCAATGATGATAGTGTTCTAAATGCCTTCATCGTCACACAGTGACAATCACTAGAACACCTCTGATTGGATCTGGCCCGATTCCTACTGCCTCCTCCAACCTTTATTCCCAAAACACACTGATAGAGTACTGTTACATACTGTTGAACAAAGGCCATTCATTTTTCCCCTAGTTGGAACACTTAGAGAGCTGAAGTGTTAGCCTCTCTAAAATTGTGGGCACTGTTTAGAATAGAATAGAATAAATCTTTAATGTCCACCAAGGTGGAATTTTTTCTTTGGGTCACACACCAGACATAGAAGACAGACAACATCTCAAACATAGTAAGTGGAGTCTAAAGAGATGGAAAAAAGAAAATCAGGATAAAATAAATGAATATGTTTAAATCCATTAAAATAGCAGCTCCGTTTGATGTTGTCAATTGGTTTGGTTGAAGATACTGGTGGCATTTGGAATAAAGGATTTTTTAAATACACTTCTTGCCAAGGGCACTCTGAAGCACCTCCCAGACTTCAGGTGCTCAAACTGGCTGGAATGAGGGTGTGCACTATCTGCTAACTTTCTTCCTCATTCTGTCAGTGTATATTTGGGTCAGGTGTTTTGGCGATTTTCCCACTATTTCGCTAGCCATTGACACTATCCTATTTGGCCTATGTGCAGCTTAAATGGCCAAACCAAGCAGAGAGGTGAAAGGTTAAATCACTTTCAATGTGTGTGGCATATACTAGTTCAGTAATCTAAGCACTGACGCCCAGACAGCTCAGTCTTTAGTTACCTTGGAAATGGGTTCTAGCAGAATAGAGTTCTAGCATAGAAACACCAGTTATAAAGATGGACAACAATATTTTGGTCTTTAGTTAGTTAGTTAATTCCCTGCACCTAGCATGACACCTCACCTTCTTCCCTCTTAGTCCCCTGCCACAACACTGTTCTCCTCATCACGTGCTGCAAACTGCTGACTCTTAGATTTGTGTTTGTTTCGACTACAAACTGCCCAAGGGCCGGATATACTGCAGTTGTGATGCCAAAGGCCCTCACTCTAATGACATGTTGCACCAGCCGTGTGGCTTCAGCTAAGGGGACATACCATATATTGAATATCTGCACAGGCCATATGATGTCAGAAGAGTTGGGAAAAGGGGTAAAAAAAAAAACACAGGTCCAGTCAAGACCAGTCTACAAGGAAAATTCCCAGTGGCCAGATCACACCAGACGTTCTGCAAGCTTTAAAATACAAAAACACAGTCATAAGCCAGCTTTGTGATAAACACGTACACTCATAAGC
>NC_055966.1:18972031-18989531 GCF_018492685.1 Alosa sapidissima
TTTATCAACAGCGACGTGCTTTGTTTGTTTAGATTTTGTCGCCTGTTTTTTTTTTTTTTTGTGTGTCTGTGGCGCCTATTTGCTTTTAATTGCGAGCGGATGTTTAGCTTTTTGGCGTCTGCCGCTAAAGGTCACAACGCGCGCCGCGTTGCCATTGTTGTTTTATTTGGAGAAGCTCTCGCCCATTGTGTTAACAAGTCATTAAAAATTGAGGCAAATAATGGCAAGAGGAGAAGAAAATTGCATATGTTTGGGGGCATTATTATGATTAAATAATCATGTTTGTCTCATGGATTGAAAGTGACTTGCGCCACAATATCAGTAATTAGATGAATTATTGATGGCTGAGAGGCCAGTCGAATGGTCGGCGTAGCAAATGGAAGTGCCAGGGCCAATTACTGTCTGGGCTTTTTGGAGTGGCTCCATTAGGTTTGTCACTCAGTCGTCCAAGCTGTGGCTCCACACCTAGCACTTAACCGGCTTAATTAATAGTGAGGTGATTAATATTTTAATTGCTGGTGTTAAGCAGCCGTCATGCTGGAAAAAAGAATCACACTCGTTCTCTCTCTTATCTCTGTTTGTCTCTCTCTTCTCTGATGGACAGAGAAATGTGTGTCTCTAACTCTATCTGCTTTCTGCACCATATCCTTCTCTCTCTCTCTCTCTCTCTATCCCTTTTTTCTTTCTTTCTTTTCTCTCAGCCTTGCACGTGTGCAAGACTCAGCCTTGCGCTGGCAGAGTGGCTGCAGGTGGTAAGGTAGGCAGCGTCATCACGTGGCAACGCCAATGCCTCTGCGGCACACGGAGAAGACAAATGTGACACAGAAGATGTACAGCGAGTTCATGTGTGCCACACAGTCCTTCTACTTTGACAAAACTTTTAAGGTCTCTGAATATTCAGTAGCTGCATCCTCCCTCCTGCAGGAGCTCATATAGGTGTTTCCACCTCCGTAAAACTCTTTTTGGTTCATGTTCACAGATTTGCTACTTCATGTTCTTCAGTTTTATATTTAATATCACTGGCAAGCAAGCAAAACATATTGATCTTGTGTAAATTAGTAAATATGTCAAAACATTCTCACTAATTATGGTACAGACATTGTTCTTTTAATATTCTGTGCCTGTGCATCAAAGAAAGAAAACAACACATAAATTATAAGATTCTAAACAAATATTTATTTTGAAAATACTCATTTTGACATGACATTATGTAAAAATGTTTCCTACATGGCAACACTGTGTGTCATCCTATTCTAGACTTATAACTCTAGACTCAAATGTTGCTGTGTGACCAGGGAAAACTCCCTTACTGCTTTTCTCTGATAAAATAAATAAAGTATCAATGCGGAAAATCAAGAGCTGTGACAACATCTTTGGTAATTTCACGACAAAGTGTATTAACTATACATAGCAATGTTATCATACAGTATCCGTCTGGTAGCTACATGAGAACACTATGTACACTATGATTGGGCTTGACACAGCACTGTGTAACCAGTGAGAAGCCCTCCTCTGCGTTTCCCTAGTGTGGAGCCCCACATATGTCTCCATCAGAGCGGTGACCCAAAAGCCACCCTTCCCCTTCCTGTTCCCCAGCGCGGAGCGCGCTCCCCCATGCCAACCAGCTAATACCCGGCGACAACACAGAGGGGACGTTGCTAATTGGATGGGATAATTACCTCAAACAAACCGCCCCTCGCAACCGTGGGCAATCCTCATAGCACGTGTGCACACTCAACTCTGCTGGGCAAACTTCCACACTCACCATCCCCTGTGAGTGTATTTCTCTCTCTCTCTCCTTCTGTCTGATGAACACACACACACATACACACACAGAGACACACAATATTGCACATATACACACAGACACACAGACACACACACACACACACAGACACACACACACACCCACAAACACACACACATTCTTTCTCCACCTCTCAGGAGACAGACAGGAAGTATGTCACCAGCATGAATAAAACAGCCTCTCATTCTCTGTGCACACAAACAGCCTCCAAGTGCCTGGAAAGAAGGGGCCATAGAGAGACCCCAGGCCACCCATCCCCACTCACTCCCACTTACTCACACACACACACACACACACACACACACACACACACACACACACACACACACACACACACACACACACACACACACACACACTTCCCCGCTCTTAACCCCTTCCCCCACCCAGAATGCCACGGGTGGCTCCCCAGACAGGCTTCAGCCCGTGGGCCAGTCCTCAGTGGTGCCTACCCCGCCACCGGCGCCGGATACCACTAACAAACACAGCCTCCACCTGGAGACCGCTGCCCATTGCCTCGGTCCAACACATTACTAATTCATCTGAGGAGACCCATACGTACACCTCACATGGCACAGGCAGGGAGAGAGAGAGTGAGACTATACATACTTTACCGGAATAAAAAAGAAAAAAAACAAACAGCCTATGAATTTATATCATAGATCTCAATAGGGAGAGCGAGAGAGAGAGAGAGAGAGAGAGAAAGAGAGAGAGAGAGAGTTAGAGCCCTTGTGGGATGTATAGGTATTATCAGTGGAGGGAGAGACAAGGGAAGGTGGAGATGGTGGGGGAGAGTGGGGAGGAGGGAGGTGGTATTGAGTGGCCTAAATAGCGTTAGGTGGCCGAGCTACACGGGGGAGGATATTAGCGGCAAGCACACGCGAAATAGAGCGAGATTAACCAGCGTGGCAGCAAGCGGGCGGTACAAATTGAGAAATTAGCGTTAGCGCCAGCACCATCGTGTGCGCGGTGCCAGTGAGTCTCAGAGGGGCGACCTGGGAGGCAAGGCCCATTACGCCGCGTGGCAGCAGGCAGCTGGGCTGGTAATTATCCTCTATATGTTTAGCACAGCCACTTAACCAGGGCAGCGTAGCTCTGCACTGCACAGCACCGCACCGCAGCACTGTCTCACCGTTCAGCTAGACTGGCTCACCAGGGAACAAGAGAGACAGGGGAGAGGGCAGTGCATCGTACAGACCAGAGGGAAGACTGTCTGGGGGAGCACTTACACCATACTCCTCAATTTCACATTAGGCATTTTCAGCTATTTAAACTGAATATGGGCTAAACTACTTATTGGATTAGGTTTGGTTCATGAACCACATTCAGAATATGGTAATCTTATGTAAAGGCCTAAGAAATCAATAAAACAAAATCATAATAAAAGGCACAGACATATTTTATTCAACCCCCCCCCCCCCTTCCTTCTTTCTCTCTCTCTTTCTCTCTGTGGCACATTGGATCGATAGTGTTTGTGATCCACTCCCTCGGTCATGGGGCAGACATGAGATGCCAGGCCCTGTTGGTGAGACACCCGGAGGGGCAGAGGAGCAGGTGTCTGGGTGCCTCCGCTGCCAGGGCTGGGGGTGGTCTGAGGGTGGTGGCACATGTGGAGGTGGTGGAGGTGGGGGGGAGCAGTGGGCAGCAGGGATCCTGGGGATCCAGATGTGAGTCTGAGGAGGTGGCCACATGTCCAACAGTGGCAGATCCCCCCGTACACACACACACACACACACACACACACCTATCCAGACTGCTGGGGAACAGCTGGCTCCAACCATCTGCTCCACCCAGGCATTCTCCGCAGGCTGATGGAGACACCCCACCGGAGCTCCACGTGTGGACGGATACACACCGCTCCTCAAACTCACTGGAGGGAACGAGAGACAGGGTGACCAGCACAGCAGAACGCACACGTCCCTCTCCATGAGGGAGAGCAGCTCAGTGCTAGAGAAGAGACTGGAGGTTTAATACAAGATAATGCCTCATCTTAAGGTTCCTCTGATTAATGTTCAATGTTAATGTATCTTCATATGCCCTAACATTCATTATACTATTTAATGTTTGTTCATTCTGGATGTTTGCTATTTCATGTTAAAGAAGAAACCTACATGTAACACATACTTTAGTTCAAATGAACTAACCATAAGCTCACCTATATAACATTGCTGATGGTTTAATAACACGAGAGATCAAGCTTTGTTGATATTAAGTAATGCATTCACTGCAGTTGATAAGTAGAGGCTGAATATAAAGTATTACTAAAAATTAAATTAGTCTGATGAGGTCATGTCTGATGAAGGGCTAGGGCCCGAAACGTTACACACGTGGTGATATACTATTAAAAACGCTAAGGAGCAGATTCTGGTGTGTGGACTCATCGTTCTTTTCCATAAAAATGAAATTAGGAAATCAAATAAGGAGGAAACAGTTGTGCGGCAATGAGTCACTGGTCCTCTCTCTCTTGTACTTTAATTGTCATTAAGTAAATAGTTTATTAGGGTAGGTCAGGTTTTGTTGTCTTTGCGTGAGAGGTGTTGATTAAATCTTTTATATAATAACACTGACACACTTCATGCTAGCCCGGTGACTGATTTACGCTCTGGGAAACGTTATCGCTGCCTGAGGGAGAACACGGAGAAAATGCGGAAAAGTTTTTATCCACAAGCTATCCGGATACTGAATGAGGACTGGAGCAGGAGCACAAGCATGTTGGAAACATGTCATGCACTTTAGACATTTCTTCTTCTTCTCTTCTTTTCACTACATATACTCAGTATAATTGTATTTGACTAATAAACTTGAATTGAATTGGGGGCTTAATCAAGGGCCAACATGATGCCATATGGCACATACCTACATATTATGTCATAGGAAGTCTACCGAGTCAGGGTGACTCAGCAACCTCCCCCCCCCCACACACACACCTCTGCAGTTATATTCCATTATGACAACATCACACCCCTCATCTGCATAATCGCTGCATAATCATTGGACAAGCCTCTGCTCTCAGGGTAATGCACACCTAATGGCCCTTCCTTCATTGATATGTAATGAGGTTTCTTGCTTCACAGTGCATTGCAAAGAGGCCTTAGCCCCAGTTATGGGACTTATTATTTTACTTCGTCACCCCCACACGGCACACTCCCCAGGTACAGAGGCCAGGGCTTGGGGTAATAGATGGCTTTCATCAGCCCCGGAAGTGAGGAAGGGAAGA
This sequence comes from Alosa sapidissima, assembly GCF_018492685.1. Classification (NCBI taxonomy): domain Eukaryota; kingdom Metazoa; phylum Chordata; class Actinopteri; order Clupeiformes; family Clupeidae; genus Alosa; species Alosa sapidissima. Next base: position 18,977,056 of record NC_055966.1, read on the forward strand.
CTCATGAAGAGACTTAACATGGGCTCATGTGATCGCATCCATCCTGCTGCGTGACAAACGCGTTACAAAGACGGCAAGCTGGAGCTACCAGGAGGGAGAGGTGAGAGACGAGAGGGGAAGACGCACACGGCGTCCAGTGAGCATTTTGCTCCTGACGGGGCAAAGGTGCGGAACGTGGCGGTGAGCGCGGAAAGCCCCATTACCCCCCAGCCCCAGCCCCACCCCCACCCCAGCCCTCCCGGCCCTCCCACAGACAGCAGGGAGGCTTTTTTTTCTTTCAACATAAAAGTAAACAACGTAGCCTACAGGCACAATTTTCCCGGCAACACAATAAAATGTGCAGTGAATTTATGATGGTCATCCATTAGGTCTTACCAAGGAAACATCAGCCATATCTGTCGTCCATCATTATAATAGAGGGTTAATGCACCAAATTTACATAAAAAAGTCATATTGTCTGCATGAATTATTTACACCCTCAGCTGTTTTTTCTCCTTCTTTTCTCTCTCTTTCTCTCACCTCCCTTTCCCCCCCTCATTTCCTCTCAAAGCATCACAAGCTTCTTCGAGCCCCCCCACCCTCCACACACACACACACACACACACAGAATATTCTGACAGTAAATTCTGTAGTGTGGTGGTCCTGTCGACAAGCTTCTAATGCGCCCCCCCCCCCCCCACCACTCCTTCCCCCAGCCCCCTTTTGCCTACCCGTTACCACCTACTCTTCTAATCCCCCTCCCCTATACACACACACACACGCACACACACACACACGCACACACATGCACCTTATTTTGCTTTGTCTCATTCTCTCCATCTCTCCAAGGTGGGCAGATTTGATCCATTGTATTTGCTAATTAAGATTTACATGAACCATGAGGTGTCAAAACACTGTCAGCGGAGCATATGCAAAATATGCATGCATGTGCCTAACACCAACCATAAAAATAAGCATTGTAACACACACACACACACACGCACACACACGCACACACCCATAACATATACATATACTTTAATGTCAATTAAAACATGACATAAAATGGCATCTAACAGTCATAATCTGGCATGATCCCCTCTGTATTAGCTGTGTAATACATGCTTATGCAGTAATATAAATTATAATGTAGCCAGTGGAGCCCTGGGGACAGGCTCTGTGATTGAGCAATTACGATGAGCGCAATTACTGTCATCATGTTATCACTGCTAATCCCACGGTGTCCCCCCATCTCTCTTCTCCATCTCTCACTCACCTTTTCCCCCCTCTCTCCTCTTTCTCCCCTTCTCTCTTACTCTCTCTCTCTCCCTCTCTCACTCTCCATGTGTGTCAGTGAGATGAGAAAGCTGTTTCTGCCACACTGAACTCCACTGAATAGACTCAAATGAATCCCTGGCACCAGAGATCCATACCTCATTGCCTGTTGGCTTCCCCCCCCCCCATCCCTCCCCCCCCTGCCCTCTCTCTCTGTTGCTTGCCCGGTGAGATAAATGCCTCTTCCTTGGTGTGTGTGTGTGTGTGTGTGTGTGTGTGTGCATGTGCGTGTGTGTGTGTGTGTGTGTGTGTGTGTGTGTGTGTGTGTGTGTGCATGTGTTAAATTCACCTGCCATTGCCATGGGCACTCTGCGGCACGGCGCTAATTCCTGACATGCCTGAGCAGAGAGGGACTCTATCGCGTCTCAGCGTCTGTCAGATGCACCGCCACTTCTGAAGGATGGCTGGCAGTGATGGCACACACACACACACACACACACACACAAGCACCACAGAGGGAGTCAGGGTTGACCCAGCGGTGTGGAACAAATCTTTCTAGCTCAAGTATTGCTGTGAGACTGTAAGGTGATAGTGTGAACACTGGCTCCTCTTGGAACACCTAAAACTTTGTGAGAGTGGTTTACTAAAGGGTAGACTGGTGTGTTTGTGTGTGTGTGTGTGTGTGTGTGTGTGTGTGTGTGTGTGTCTGTGTGTGTGTGTGTGTCTGTGTGTCTGTGTGCATTTGAACGATGTTATAAGGTGTGCTTGACTATGTGTGTACTGTGTGCACAAATTACTGTTGACCAAAGAAGGCCCCGGTTTATCTCTCCAGAGGATGCACACACACACACACACACACGCACACACACACAGCAAGTTCCCAGGAGCTGAAGGAGGTGCATCAGAGGCTGCTGCGCCGCTTCATTGATCCGCACTCGGGGATGCTGTCAGTGGGCGAAACGTGAGCGTGGCCCTCTTAGCTGGAGGCTTCACACAGGTCAGGGTCATGACCCTGCTTGACTTTTGCCCTCCAGGGGTGAATGTACAAGTTCAGTGCCCCTGGCTAAATGCTGGCACAACACACACACACACACACACACACACACATCCTCACACTCATTAGAGTTTTTCAATTGATTTTATTTCAGAATCAGTATCAGTTTTTTGTATTTTTTTCCTGGTGCTTGTTATTATATTACTGTGCTTTCCTGCATTTACTTGACTTTATTCTGGTCTACTGTCTCTGGTTCGTATCTGATGAAGCAGTTTTTTTCTTCCCAATTGCTTCTTGTCTATGGCCCTAGAAACCTCACTGTGACATGCCTAAATAAAATAATCTATCAAAAAGAAAGAAAAGAGATTGGTAGGTATGATCTCTTGCTCCTCCAAATCAGGTAATTTAACAATTACCTCAATGAAACCAGAGTTCAACTCAATAGTGTCATCATAATAATGACCAGTACTGAAACTCACAGCATAAGACAAATGACTTCAACTTGGACAGTCACCAATTATCAAACCATTGCAAACTGCCCCCAGCTCCCCTCCCCCCTCCCACTCAGAAACCCTGTGGGGATCTTTGCTAAAGAGGACCTCTCTGTGGACGACCAGCTCTGTTGATATTGGCGAGATGACATTCCACCCTGTGTACAGATTCCCAAAACAAATAACCAGCGCGTGTGGTGAGTACCGGCTCCCCATCCAAACTCCCTCATTTCCATACAGTACGGTGACTTGAATTAGAAATCAACTTTGATCCACCCTACTAATGAACAATTACGAACCCCCTGCTCTCCGGCCCTGATTAGCATTCTGAGGAACGGGAGAAAATGTTACCACAAAGCATTAATCTCCCCTGACAGAGAAAGCTTGTAATTTCTGACAGGTGGGTCAAAGTTTGCATTTAATCTAGCCCGTAATTTGGGAAATCTGCTGACGGAGTGAATTTAAATGGCTGAAAACGAGGGCCGGGGAAGAAGGAAAAGAAGGAAGAGAAGGAAGAGAAGTGGGCAGAATAGAAGAACTTTCAGTGTGTGCGTGACAGAGAAGGGGGAAGCACCCACCTGCACCGTGTGACAGTTATGGAGGATGTGGGAGTAAGTTATGAACGTTCTTTGGAATACACCAGAATTTCTCTGAAAGTGTGTGTGTGTGTGTGTGTGTGTGTGTGTGTGTGACTCCATCAAAGACTGACACAGGCAGGTGTTTGCACCAAGGCAATGGAAGTCCTCAGATACCTGAGACATGAAAGGCCTGTATACCCAGACTCCGAGAGGACTACTGGCAGGCTGCCGATTACATCACTGTGCTTCCTCAACCCTTTTCAATGATGTCTCCACAGGTTTATGCTTGTTGGCTATGGAACAATCTTGCAGTATTTGTTTCAATTGCTTAAGCACATAGTGAAAAGAGGGCCTGTTTTGTCAAATCACTACACACAATAAACACAAGTAGCAGAACATCTTTTGCAAAATGAAACATTTCAGTCAAAACTATACAATTATTATACAATTATTTCTAAAAACCCTATTTTGTCATCATGTCGCAAACAGTCATAATATGATCTGATTCTGTTTGAATCAGCTACACACTACTGTGCTCAATGCTAAACAAATGTGACATTTCTGCTTTTCTTAGCAAATAGCATAGCTTGTTTATATACATTATTTGGTATTGATTATTATTAATAGATATTATATGATTAGAGTTTAATTATTATAGTATACGATAATATACTGAGCAAACACAACACACATGACGGGTCTGTATACTGAAGACGTTTTTTTTACAACAGTGTCTGGTCTTTTCGCTGGCTCTGCCATGATGAACATTTACTTGTTCTTATAGCTAGCCGGCATGGCTAACCGGTGCTTGACAGGGGCTTGCTTATGTCCAGAGAATTACGCATTTCGTGTTTTTCGCTCGTTCTCGCTTCTCACGAAAAATCCTGATTCAGACCAGGCTGGTTTTACGCTAGGAGACTTAGTTCATCTTACATGACACAACTCTAAACATTATTACAAATATTTGTGGTTGGTATTCTGTGCACCATATCTGAAGAGCTATTTACAATAAGCGGCGATAATTTATAGATCCAATGTTGATTTTGAACATGAAAGAGAGCAGTGATTTATTTGCATGCTAAACTGCATTCCGGTGGCTGTACCATTGCACTTAAGTTTTCTCATTGTTTTACAGCACTAACTGTCACACACTGTCTTGCATGCATACACCCCAAAATCTGATTGGCTGGAGATTTAGAGTGGTGTGAATGTTGTTGTCTGTTTAGATCAGGGATGTCAAACTCAGGCCCGCGGGCCATTTTTCCATATCTGAGCTGGCCCGACAGTATTCTCTTCAGCGCATCCGCGTTAGAGCTGGCCTAGCACGCTATTCTATTCAGCGCATGAGCGCAGCCCATCAAGTTGCTACATACTGTACATATAGTGTATCATACACCGATAACACTTCAAATCCCAAAATGCGTTGCATCGTTAATGCCGCCTTTTCTGTTCACAAACAAAACACGTATCCATGCAACCAGACAAACTATCAACGAAAATGGAGAAGCGAAAGATTGATAATCGGAGCTTTCAAGATAGGTGGGAAAACGATTATATGTTCATATTATTCAAGGACAAATCCGTTTGCTTGGTATGTGGATTCACCGTAGCTGTCACTAAAGAGTACAACATAAAACAGCACTACGAAACTAAACATGAAGACAAATACAAAGATCTGGATGCGAAGCTTAAGCTACAGAAAGTGGGAGAATTGAAAGCAAGTCTGCTTTCAAGGCAGACAAGCCAAGTCACAAAGTGATGCTGCTGTAAAAGCGAGTTTTACTGTTGCACAGGATATCGCGCAAACAGCACGGCCCTTCTCAGAGGGAGAGTTTGTTAACTGTTAATAGTTACAATTACAATTTTGATAATTGTTAAATGTTATTTACAATTTTTATAGTTCACCTGCAAAAAATAGGCCAATATATTTTTTCTATTCAGATATTCAATATATTTTTTCTATTAGGCTATATTCAGAAATGCCTGCATTCTATTTTTTCTTGTGTGTATACAGTTTTAATTCAATAAAAACATCGGTTATTCAATAAATGTTGAGCTTGGCCCGCAACATACTCCCAGTTCTTAATTTTGGCCCCCTGTGAATTTGAGTTTGACACCCCTGGTTTAGATGCTTGCCTTATTTTCCCAGAATTACATTCATGTGTGAGTCACTGGGTAGGGCAGCAGTAGGGACAAGGAAGAAGGAAGCTATATGAAATATTCCAATTTAACCACCTGTCCATCAAGCTTTGGGGAAAAGAATACAGCTTCTAAATAAGCTTCTGTATGTATAGGTTCACTTAAAATCCATTTGATTTATACATGTGGCTTATCGAACCCTGAACAGCAGCTTCTCTTTGCCATTTGCCATACATATAGCAGTGTGAACATATCCTGCACAGAAGTGGTCTTCACCAGCTTCATCTAAGCTGCAAATGTGTGTTTTCAAAATCACTGGCAATTCTGCTCATTGTGTGTTCTTCTCTTTGTCAAAGCCACCCTTTACCTTTCCCCATGTTTGGCATGCTGGGGATTGTGACTCTCATGACATGATTTGAGCTCTCATTTTGCCATCGTGGCAGCGTTTCTAGAGGCCTTGCCTCCCCGCCAGCATCCAGGCACGTTTCAGCGTGCTCTGGCCTGGCACACGGACAGAAGGATCAGTCGCCCCCTTAAAACACTGTGATTACACACTACACCCTGGGTTATCCGACCAGCGTCCAACATAATGTCAGGATGAAGTCCAAGATATGGCATCCGTCATAAATATATCATAATACGTGACAGCGTGGATGCCCATATTTCACCTGCTTTCAAAGAGTCAAGAACACCACAGCACAACCTCATGCCAAATCAGCTGGATGGGCTCAAAAACGTATTTTGCTTTGCCCCTGGTTAGATTCTAATTGGCAACTCATGTTCAAGAACAAGTTGTGGGTGAATGCCCAGGTAAACAGAGTCAAAACAGAATAGAAAGCAGTGTGCGACACACACACACACACCCGCGCGCACAAGATAACCTCCATCATATTTGTACACACGGAAAACAAAATTGTGGTGTTTTCACACAAACTATGCTCCCTGAATATGTATGGTTCTGCAGATCTCTCCCTCTCCCTTTATCTCCCTCTCCTTCTCTCTCTCCTTTGTCTGTCCATCCCCGATGTCTCCTGCCCCCACCCTGCCTCGTGTGCTCCTCTGTGGCCCACCGAGGCCTTTTCTGCTGCGCTGTGTTTACTCACCTCATTTGCAAAGGCCACAGGCCACTGGCCAGGTGAGGAGTGGGAGAGGGAGCAGGGTGGGCAGGAGGGTGGAGGAGACGCGGGATGGGGAGAAGATGCGGGGTGGGCTGCGCTCACTTCAACACACACACACACACACACACACATGCCTGGTGTTTGGTTGAAATTCCGCTGCTGACTTTATCTCCGTGGCTGCATTCACACGGGCACTCCTGTGCCCCTCTGATCATTCCCCTCACACCCATCCAGGCAGGTGAATACAAAAGGTAGGTAAATAAAACAGGAAGAGGAGAGGAAGAGGTGTAAACAAGCCAGCATGAGAACCAGGTCATTTGATGTTTTCATCAGCACCAGGCGTCGTCCGGAATATATATATATATAAGTATATATACTTTTTTGATCCCATGAGGGAAATTTGGTCTCTGCATTTAACCCAATCAGTGAATTAGTGAAACACAAATAGCACACAGTGAACACACAGTGAGGTAAAGCACACACTAATCCCGGTGCAGTGAGCTGCCTGCTACAACAGCGGCGCTCGGGGAGCAGTGAGGGGTTAGGTGCCTTGCTCAAGGGCAGTGATGTAGTACTCGAGTCCGGTCTCGGACTCGAGACCGGTCTCGAGACCGATTTCTGCTTTCTCGGACTCGACTCGGACTTGTTCCTTCAAAGACTCGGTCTTGACTCGGTCTCGGACCACAGTGGGAAGAGAAGGACTCGTAATTTCAGACCGAGTCCTCGAGACCAGCGCATTTTTTTATGTTCCTATATAAAAAAAAACTGAAAATGAAATTTCACGGCGGCCACGTCTTTGCCCCTTGCGTTGGCCTTGGTGCCCCCTTCTTTCAATATTCTGCTTTGCGTCCGTTTAATAGCGATTTTTATTTAGCCTATAGCCTGTCAAAATAATCTTAGCATCACAGCGCAAACTAATTCAGTCTTACACAGTGGTGAAAATGACAGCAGCATGGCAAGACAGAAAGTGCGTCCAAACTCACCCATTCTTCTCATCTACTCATCACACAGACACATGTATCACATCACATGAAAGAGCTTTTTCTCAGCTTTTAAACAATGTTAGCCGCTAATTGCTGTGGTGAACGGTTCGCGAGAAAAGTAAATAATATAATTAAATTTAATCATAACGTCTACATAAGGTGCTATACCCATCTCCCCTACCCATTCATCTCGGTGGAATACTTCACGAACTCTTAGTTCAACACATGACAAACCATATATCAGAATAAACAGCAGACCTTACCAGAAATAAAGCAGTCCCCTGTACAGTAAGCTGTTCCAGCGTATTCCGGTTAAATTAAAAATGTAATCTGCAGCACGGTCTACATTCATGTCTCCAACTTTGGTCTTTAGGTTTCAAAATCTGTTTAAATCGTTCTTCATGATTTCATAACAGGCCAAATACAAAATAAATGTTACAAATATTGCCTAGATATAGGTAAATATTAAAATCAGAGGATATACAGCTGAGTAAGAGTTTGTGAAAGGAGTCTTAATGATCAAAAAATGCTAAGCATGCATCTAGGCTATCTGAGTTTCTTAAAGCTGAGCTGTGCTTAAATTGTTCAATACATGATTCCATAACAGGCCAAATATAAAATAAATATAAATCTTAAATATAGCCTTGATGATTTACAGTTCTATTTAATATGTCATGTTTCATGTTTTTGTAATGTTTCATACAGTGATGCAGGTCTACTGCTGTGAATAGGCTAAATACAACTTTGATTATTTTTATAGCCTACTACTGTATAGTTAACTTTGGCCTTGGTGCCCTGACATGTGGCCTTTGTGCCCCCCACCAAATATGCCCAACTGAAGGCCAAGTGGCCTTGCCCCTAAAATGGTGAAATTCCAAGCCTGGGCCTAACTGTTGATTATTAATTGGGGTGATATTAGATCATGAATATGAAAACTGACATGTTTTTATGGTCTTGGTCTCGACTCGGTCTCGACTCCTAAAGGACTCGGTCTCGACTCGGACTTGCTTCCTCAAAGACTCGGTCTTGACTCGGACTCGACTGTATTTGAAAACCAACGGACTCGGTCTCGACTCGGTCTCGACCCTTCAAAGACTCGGTCTTGTCTCGGACTCGGCATAGGCGGTCTCGTCCCCATCACTACTCAAGGGCACTTCAGCCGGGCCTACTGGTCGGGCAACCGGCAACCCTCCGGTCACAAGTCCAGATTGCTAACCAGTGAGCCACGGCTGCTCCCACAATGCAGCTCAGCAGTTGCAGCAGGAATGCAGTTCAGCAGTATGCTAATAAATCACTGCTCTCTTTCATGTTCAAAATCAACATTAGATCTGTGAAGTATCGGGGTTTATTGTAAATAGCTCTTCAGACATGGCAGAAAACCAGCCTGGCAAGATCTAGCGTCCCAGCAGAGTGTGAATGAGGATGTTTCGTGAAAAGTGAGAACGAGCGAAAAACACAAAATACGTACAATTTTCTGGACATACCCAAGCCCCTGTCAAGCACCGGTTAGCCATACCGGCTAGCCAGGGGCGTTTCTAGACTTTCAGGACAACCTGGGCTTAGCCCGGCTGGACCGGATGTAAATGTAAAGATTAGCTGAGGATTTTTTTATATATACAGTACATAAAAGGTGTTATTGTAGTAGACAACAGACTACATTAGACTGCCCAAATTGAGAGAAAACAGCTACCCTCTATAAAATCATGGAATCAGATCAGTGTGTGGCAAACCAACAAAAACATACTACTACATTGCAGGATACAAAGAACTTTTGAGATTGCAATGTTCAGCTCTAATTACAAATGCTTTGCTTATGCATAGGGCATTTGCATACATTTCAGTGGACATTTAAACACATTCCCATGGAACATGTTCATTCCCATGAAACTTGCGATGAACTTGAAAATGATGCTGTTTTATGTTTATGTCATCAGCTTTGTAATCACTTTGATGGTTAAATGGCTCATTACAGGGTGAATGAAAGCTGTCTCAGCCCCCTCTAGATATTTAATGGTTTATAGTTTGTCACTGTTAAAACATCTCCCTTACGAAAAATCCTACATTGCAGGCCTACTGTGTATCAAAACTGCAATTTTTTTGCTATAGTATAGTGTTAGAGAGTGTAACATCCTCGTCTGCTCCTCAGAACATCAGTACAAATGTTCAACAACGGGGGCAAAGCATTTAGCCCTTCTGGCTAAATTTAGTTATTTAGAGCTGAGTGTAATAAATATCTCTCTCTCTCTCAAAACGAGCACTGAAATGTGTCGTGCCAATTAACCTGACCAGATGCTTGTTGCAGTTGCCTGCTTAGCCTACTAGCAGGGCTCAAAATTGCACCAGACAAATGCTGGTAAATATTGAAGTTGGTAGATTTCAGACAGAAAATTCGGATTACCTATTGAATGGTGGGTGAATTTCGCCACTTCATTTGTCAGTGAAGATATTCAAGATAGTGAATGGTAGATATTCACATTTCAAAATGTTAATTTTGATTCCTGCTTAGTGTTTACTAATGATAGCTTGCTAGCCAGCTAGCGATAGGATAGGTAAACAACACTAATAGCTGGCCTTTATGGAGTTGGTCGGACAGGACTAAGCTTATATTTCAGTTTGCAAACATGAATTCTTACCCTTTGCCTTTCGTTTGAAAAAGCCAAACAGTTTCAGTAGTTTTTTGCTGGCCTTGTCACGTACTGCAACCTATGACGCTGCACCACCCAGTGAGTTGACAGCAGTAACGTTAGTTGAAAGCACAGATCCAGACCGCGAAGCGACCCTCTGCCGCTCATGCTGCTTAGCTTTTGACAAAGACTGAACACAGGTAACACAGCGAGCCACGAACTTTAAAAACTGCATCGCTAATACGAAGCATTTGACAGATTTGTTTCCCCCTAAACAGCTCTGAGGTGTCGGAATTGTTTCAAAGCGTCGGAACAATTCGGCACAATTTCTTCGAACGTTTCAGTGTTTCATAAAGCCTCGCTTTGCCCATCCCTAGCTGGTGCTCTTGTCCAGAGCGACTTACAGAGACCTAAGTACAGGGACAGTCTCCCCGGAGCAACTCAGGGTTACATGCTCTGCTCAGATGCACAATGGTGGCCAACCTTAGATTAAACCTGAACCAGGTGTTCCAGCTTGTACAGTTTTCTGCAGTCACAAACTATTCACTCACTCTCACATTCACTCACTCTCACACACACTCTCTCTCTCTCACACACACCTGTGTTCCTCTTCCCACAATGCCATGAGCCATTCAGCAGCCAAACAACCCCACAACACACGCACATGTACATGCACACACCTGTATCAAAGATAATGAATGCGTAGCAAGATGGGTCGTCCTAGTTCATGTCTATGAGGGCAAAGTGGAGTTCAGTCAGAGACGGGCTCTGGTTCAGCTCCCGCCTGCACAGGGGCGTGTCACTGACGTATGACTTACGTTTGAACACCTCGGTTCCACGCCAGACAAGCCGGAGTAGGCTACAAAATAAACTTGGTGTACACCTTCATTTAATGTTGATTTTCTCCCGACTGGAGGGTCATACTATCACGACATTCTACTGAAATAGGGTGGAGGGTTTGGAGATCATGATACCGTGTCCGAAATGTGCATCCATTGCTCAGAAAAATAAGGCTTTGACTGCATAAATGTGCGGGGTCGTGTACTGCTACCCTATTTGCATAAATTTCCAGGGACAGGAAATGGTCTCTCATGAAGTATCTTCAAACCATCTTTACCTGTATGATTCCTTTTGCTGTAAAGCATCCAACTTCCTTACAGCGAGTGGCAGATGGTCACGCCAGCACTCTGGAGGATGACTGGAGCTGCACAGCACACTAGCCATAGAACGTACCCCATGTAAACAGCCATCTCAATCGGAATAGCTTTATCGGAATGACAAAACAAACTGTCCATGTAAACGTGGTTACTGTTATGTCACCCTTTTCAGTCTAGGAGTTAATGCAATGCAAAACTTCAGGAGGGGCAAAGGCCAAAATAGTAATAAAAAAATATATTTTCCTGGAAAAAAAGACATAATTAACAACAGAGACTCCCTAACTAACAGAAGCGGACAGAGTACACAGCTTCATTACTTGAGTAAAAGTACAGATACCCTTTGCTAAATTTTACTCAAGTACAAGTAAAAGTACAACAGTCAGATGTCTACTTAAGTAAAAGTACTGAAGTACTTGTTTTTAAAAGTACTTGAGTATCAAGAGTACATTTTCTAAATATTGCATTACTACTGCCACAGTGCTTACATTTATGTACAGAAACATCCTACATGGAGTTATGAAAAATGTTAATGTTAATACCTTGGAGAATGTAAAAGGAATTGAAAGTAAAATCAAGTCATTTATATCTTTTTACCATGTTGCCAGTGATGGGCAGTATTTCTAATACATGTATTTAAAATACGTATTTCAAATACAAAATACTATTTTGTAATTGAAACACTTGAAGCGAAAACTATCATTAACTTGTTCAGAAAATTTAAATAGTCTGGCAAGATGGGGCCACCGGTTGGCACATTCCTGGGATGGACCTTTTGCATCTTCATCCATTGTTTCGTCCATGGTTTCGTCTCTTATCTAAATCTAACCATGGAGTTGACTTTGGCGGAAAGCTGAAGGTGATTGCTGATAGGCTGTCCCAATCAGTGGCGCCTGCACAATTCAATCACGTTTGAGAGGGAAACAACAAATTGAGGGTTTCCGAGATTTTTGCTGTTTTTTCCTTTTTTTTTAGAAGAAGTAACGGGTACTCACGGCTATGGATAGAAATGTAGTGGAGTAAAGAGTACAATATTTGCCTCTCAAATGTACTTGAGTAAAGTCATGAGTACTCCCCAAAAATGATACTCGAGTAAAGTACAGATCCCTCAAAACTGTACTCAAGTAAATGTACTGCTAAC
>NC_055966.1:18992031-19039531 GCF_018492685.1 Alosa sapidissima
ATGCATGAAAAGCATTTAACTGCCTATTGCCTATTGTCACTGTGGTCACTGCAAGCAAGCTTGAGAATGGAAATTCACATCAATCAAAGCAATGCAGCCTTTCTCTTTCTCCTAGCTGTCATTTTTCCTTACTGAGAGTTAGTCTCAGCAGAGCGACGTTTACGTTTAATTAAAAACGCTAAGTCTGACTAGGAGTACTCAGTAACATAAAAAAAAAAATCTATGTGAATACTGGCCCATGCAAGGTTATAATATTTATGGTAAAACAGATTTTAGAAAAGGAGGATTTTCTGTTGTCAAGTTGTCATGACAAAGACATCCTCTGTTCAAGTGTAACCGGTTAGGGTTGGAGTTAGGGTTAGGATTAGGGTTAAGGTTCATGTGTCATGACAGTGTCATGTGTTCATGTCGATACTGTCAAGTAAAGTGTTACCAAACATTTTAACTAACTTATTTGTTATGACAGGTAAACATTTTAACATTACTAATATTTTAAATTCACCTTTTAAACATTATGAATTCACATTTTAATTGAAATCAAAGAAAACAAAGAACATGAACTTATACCCAAAATTCCCAATGGGTTACATCCTCCCCCAATTAAACGGTTCTCATGTCCCCATGAAACCTTATTCACATGAACAATTTTACACTAACCAATCTTAAAGGGACACCAATGACTGATTACAGGGCGAATGAAGACTCTCGCCCGCCCCTACTGCCTGTAGGAAGAATATCCCGCTTGCAAGTTCAGTGTATCCGCCAACCGAAGCAGGATCAGTTTACATCCTGCATCAGTTTACATCCTGCATACAGCACAGAGGCAGGCTAACGAAACGCTAGCGATTGTTGCAAACGTGTGTATAATGGCAGAGCCAGCGAAGAAGCAGCGAAAACCCTTGACGAAAGATGCAAAGAAAAGGAAAAGAGCTTCAGACCGAGCGAGGGGGAGTTTCATATAGAAAAGGCATCAAGCTTGCCTGGTGTCCCTTTAAAGGAGAATTCCGGTGTGATATTGACCTAAAGTGTATTGAAACATGATACCGAGTGTGAACGTATGTCTCATAGCCCATCTCGACTTGTCCCCTGCACTCCAAAATCTGGCGCTAGTTAGCCGATGCTACCAACAACTTTTTCAGTAGTGGTGCTTCGGCATCGGGCTAGCCATGCAAATAAATCACTGTTTTACACCCATTTATGAGGCTCAATGTATCTCCACACTTCATTGGTAGACTTCCTAGGGCCCTGACATTTAAAACGAGACATTGAGAACTTTGAAAAAGCACTGGTAGTTTACTTACAAGACGATTTATACAGACAGTATCTTCACGAAGTTTAACGTTTGCAGCCATCTTGAATTTAGTCACGATAAGTCGAGCAACTAGTAAGAATGAACAGGTATGATAAGGGATCAGATTCCAAAAATAATTCAGTGGAAATGCATGGATTCCAGTTTCTTCCAGTAGCAGCAACTGGAATCCATGCATTTCCACTGAATTATTTTTGGAATCTGATCCCTTATCATAGCTGTTCATTCTTACTCTTTGCTCGACTTATCGTGACTAAATTCAAGATGGCTGCAAACGCTAAACTTCGTGAAGATACTGTCTGTATAAATCGTCTTGTTAGTAAACTACCAGTGCTTTTTCAAAGTTCTCAATGTCTCGTTTTAAATGTCAGGGCCCTCGGAAGTCTACCAATGAAGTGTGGAGATACATTGAGCCTCGTAAATGGGTGTAAAACAGTGATTTATTTGCATGGCTAGCCCGATGCCGAAGCACCACTATTGAAAAAGATGTTGGTAGCATCGGCTAACTAGCGCCAGATTTTGGAGTGCAGGGGACAAGCCGAGATGGGCTATGAGACATACGTTCACACTCGGTATCATGTTTCGATACACTTTAGGTCAATATCACACCGGAATTCTCCTTTAATGACTACACCGCTATGAACAATAGTCAAAGGCTGGTCTTTAGGTCTTCCTGGTTCATCATAACTAGTCTGATAACAGGTTTAATGGACCTCTTCTCTCGAATAGGGGAACTTCCCTGAGGTTGAATTTCCTCATCAGCCAATACTGGTGAATTTCTCTCAGACACAGCATTGCAGTACCTCTTTGTTTAACAGGTGTCTGTGCATTATTAACTCTTAGAACCTCTCTGTTACATTGCTCCGGAACTGTTCATCGTAGCGAGATGAAACCTTTATTGCATGACAGAGCAGAAGTGGGGCTTTCCAAAGAGACTACACACTTGTCTGTACGATCAAGTATGAACATGAAAAAAAAATCATGAAATTAAATCAAATTGCATCATATTTACAGTCTATACTTCTCTGCGTTCACCTGCGCACCCATTAATCTCGTTTGAATTACTGGCGAACCCGTGATCGCATCGATATGGCAAGCATATCAAATGAAAGAGGGGACACAGGGCTATCCATTGGTACCATGTTTATCGATCCTTCTGTCTTATAAAAACAGATTAAGTGACTGCAAAACTAGATGTACCGCATAGCGGTACAAAATATGACCGCCGCTCAGTCCTGTACATCCGTTCCGCGAAAATAAATCACACTTCAATTTGTCTCCATATTTTACTCCATCCCCCACTCTTGAAACTTTTGTGTATGCTTGTTTGGCATGCCTGAGTGTGTGTGTGCGGCTGCACAGAAAGTAGCCTACTGGTGCTGAAAAGGTGAACAGATTGTAGAATAGCCAAAGAAGATGTAGCATTGTTATAAAACCTTTAAAATCTCTAAACAATCACAAGTAGGGCAGTTCATCACAGTTCATCCATTGCAACTAGATTGATGAAAGGTCACTTACACCTGTAGGCTACATTGTATTTGGGAAAAGCAAAAGGTATCAGCATAATGTTATTTATTTATTTATTTATTTATTTATTTTTTATGTATTTATAAACAAAAACATCTCTGTCAGTTCCATGCCGTTTTCAACAGCTATCAAAAACAAAGGTCATTTTTGGATGGATGGATTTTTTGTGAATGTTTCTTCTTCTACATAAGATTTTAGTCATCTTTAGTTCATGTAATACTTTATTGTCAATGCACAAATTAGATAACAGTAGTCTGAAACGTTATTGTTAATGCACAAATTAAGTAACAGTAGTCTGAAACGAAATGCTGTTTTACATCTAACCAGTGGTGCAAATAACTGACATGTCCAAATGGGCCTTGATGAAATGCGTCGCTAAACTGTTCATACACATTTTAACGGGCCAAAGTTGAAGAGCTTTTGTCCGTTATTGTTCGTGCAAATATAGGCTGATTCATGTTCCCTTGCATTGTGTAAATGAGGTCCATGGCTAGTCTGGCTTTCATCAGACCAAGCTCAATCTTTTAAGAAATCAAAAAATAAATAGCGGGCAGATCAGGCTGGGTTCACCCAGCCTAGTCCATAGGCACCCGATATTGTTTAATTTTCCGATTGAGATATACACGCTCTGGCTATTCTAAATGCAAAAATGCATCAGGGAGTTATGACAAAACGATAACTAACAAACTAGATCCTAATAGAAAGCTGTTAGCTTCCCTAAGCTACAGGTAGGATTATAAGGTAGGCCTATTTACAACATAAATTGTCAATAGGCTATGCTGGCGACACAAATAAAATCTCCTTTGGAAACCAATGGCGAAAAGTTGTAATAACATTCACCCAGCTCCATGAGTGAAGGAAAGCGCGAATGAAGTAGCCACTTCTAAATGGGACCCACTACACAGTAACTTAAGGTGTGTTGCTAAAGCAGCCATAATGAAATGAAGGTGTCATTGTTTGGATACTTCACACACACGTGCTTTTTAATTTCACAGACTACAACTACCAAGCTGTAATCAAAGCACATCGATTCCCCTCTCACACCCTGCACGCACTTAAAACAAAATAAACAGGCGTCTCAGTCTCACGCATGTATAGGCAAAACTGTATCAGACCAGTGTAACGTTGGTAAATCTTCCATTGCACAGAATTATTTTGTAGCACGTGCAATAAATGACAGTCGAAAGATACAAACAGTGCTGCTATACATTTGCTTGGTATAACCGCATTTATAGTTTTCTACAAATGCAATCAATCAAATGCCTCCATCACTCAACCAACGCTAACGGTAACATTACCTAGGTCCTTATTGATATTACAAGATTAACGTACCTGCAGTAAAAACCAAGCATGTCCGATAAACATCCTCAGATTTATTTCGGCTTCAAGAAGAAATGGGAATTACACTTCATGTGAACATCGTCCTATCCTTATTAGATGTTCGCTGCGGTAAATTACAGTCCTTGTAGGAAGCGTCCATTGTTTTTTCCAACCCACTTTTAACTTCCAACAAAATTATGTCTCACTGCAACGATGCGCCATCTAGTGGACAAACGACTACTTCTCGCCAATACTGAAAATGCAGCCATGCAACCCATTCCAAAAATAATTCAGTGGAAATGCATGGATTCCAGTTTCTTCCAGTAGCAGCAACTGGAATCCATGCATTTCCACTGAATTATTTTTGGAATCTGATCCCTTATCATAGCTGTTCATTCTTACTCTTTGCTCGACTTATCGTGACTAAATTCAAGATGGCTGCAAACGCTAAACTTCGTGAAGATACTGTCTGTATAAATCGTCTTGTTAGTAAACTACCAGTGCTTTTTCAAAGTTCTCAATGTCTCGTTTTAAATGTCAGGGCCCTCGGAAGTCTACCAATGAAGTGTGGAGATACATTGAGCCTCGTAAATGGGTGTAAAACAGTGATTTATTTGCATGGCTAGCCCGATGCCGAAGCACCACTATTGAAAAAGATGTTGGTAGCATCGGCTAACTAGCGCCAGATTTTGGAGTGCAGGGGACAAGCCGAGATGGGCTATGAGACATACGTTCACACTCGGTATCATGTTTCGATACACTTTAGGTCAATATCACACCGGAATTCTCCTTTAATGACTACACCGCTATGAACAATAGTCAAAGGCTGGTCTTTAGGTCTTCCTGGTTCATCATAACTAGTCTGATAACAGGTTTAATGGACCTCTTCTCTCGAATAGGGGAACTTCCCTGAGGTTGAATTTCCTCATCAGCCAATACTGGTGAATTTCTCTCAGACACAGCATTGCAGTACCTCTTTGTTTAACAGGTGTCTGTGCATTATTAACTCTTAGAACCTCTCTGTTACATTGCTCCGGAACTGTTCATCGTAGCGAGATGAAACCTTTATTGCATGACAGAGCAGAAGTGGGGCTTTCCAAAGAGACTACACACTTGTCTGTACGATCAAGTATGAACATGAAAAAAAAATCATGAAATTAAATCAAATTGCATCATATTTACAGTCTATACTTCTCTGCGTTCACCTGCGCACCCATTAATCTCGTTTGAATTACTGGCGAACCCGTGATCGCATCGATATGGCAAGCATATCAAATGAAAGAGGGGACACAGGGCTATCCATTGGTACCATGTTTATCGATCCTTCTGTCTTATAAAAACAGATTAAGTGACTGCAAAACTAGATGTACCGCATAGCGGTACAAAATATGACCGCCGCTCAGTCCTGTACATCCGTTCCGCGAAAATAAATCACACTTCAATTTGTCTCCATATTTTACTCCATCCCCCACTCTTGAAACTTTTGTGTATGCTTGTTTGGCATGCCTGAGTGTGTGTGTGCGGCTGCACAGAAAGTAGCCTACTGGTGCTGAAAAGGTGAACAGATTGTAGAATAGCCAAAGAAGATGTAGCATTGTTATAAAACCTTTAAAATCTCTAAACAATCACAAGTAGGGCAGTTCATCACAGTTCATCCATTGCAACTAGATTGATGAAAGGTCACTTACACCTGTAGGCTACATTGTATTTGGGAAAAGCAAAAGGTATCAGCATAATGTTATTTATTTATTTATTTATTTATTTATTTTTTATGTATTTATAAACAAAAACATCTCTGTCAGTTCCATGCCGTTTTCAACAGCTATCAAAAACAAAGGTCATTTTTGGATGGATGGATTTTTTGTGAATGTTTCTTCTTCTACATAAGATTTTAGTCATCTTTAGTTCATGTAATACTTTATTGTCAATGCACAAATTAGATAACAGTAGTCTGAAACGAAATGCTGTTTTACATCTAACCAGTGGTGCAAATAACTGACATGTCCAAATGGGCCTTGATGAAATGCGTCGCTAAACTGTTCATACACATTTTAACGGGCCAAAGTTGAAGAGCTTTTGTCCGTTATTGTTCGTGCAAATATAGGCTGATTCATGTTCCCTTGCATTGTGTAAATGAGGTCCATGGCTAGTCTGGCTTTCATCAGACCAAGCTCAATCTTTTAAGAAATCAAAAAATAAATAGCGGGCAGATCAGGCTGGGTTCACCCAGCCTAGTCCATAGGCACCCGATATTGTTTAATTTTCCGATTGAGATATACACGCTCTGGCTATTCTAAATGCAAAAATGCATCAGGGAGTTATGACAAAACGATAACTAACAAACTAGATCCTAATAGAAAGCTGTTAGCTTCCCTAAGCTACAGGATTATAAGGTAGGCCTATTTACAACATAAATTGTCAATAGGCTATGCTGGCGACACAAATAAAATCTCCTTTGGAAACCAATGGCGAAAAGTTGTAATAACATTCACCCAGCTCCATGAGTGAAGGAAAGCGCGAATGAAGTAGCCACTTCTAAATGGGACCCACTACACAGTAACTTAAGGTGTGTTGCTAAAGCAGCCATAATGAAATGAAGGTGTCATTGTTTGGATAC
This sequence comes from Alosa sapidissima, assembly GCF_018492685.1. Taxonomy (NCBI): domain Eukaryota; kingdom Metazoa; phylum Chordata; class Actinopteri; order Clupeiformes; family Clupeidae; genus Alosa; species Alosa sapidissima. Next base: position 18,998,805 of record NC_055966.1, read on the forward strand.
TTCACACACACGTGCTTTTTAATTTCACAGACTACAACTACCAAGCTGTAATCAAAGCACATCGATTCCCCTCTCACACCCTGCACGCACTTAAAACAAAATAAACAGGCGTCTCAGTCTCACGCATGTATAGGCAAAACTGTATCAGACCAGTGTAACGTTGGTAAATCTTCCATTGCACAGAATTATTTTGTAGCACGTGCAATAAATGACAGTCGAAAGATACAAACAGTGCTGCTATACATTTGCTTGGTATAACCGCATTTATAGTTTTCTACAAATGCAATCAATCAAATGCCTCCATCACTCAACCAACGCTAACGGTAACATTACCTAGGTCCTTATTGATATTACAAGATTAACGTACCTGCAGTAAAAACCAAGCATGTCCGATAAACATCCTCAGATTTATTTCGGCTTCAAGAAGAAATGGGAATTACACTTCATGTGAACATCGTCCTATCCTTATTAGATGTTCGCTGCGGTAAATTACAGTCCTTGTAGGAAGCGTCCATTGTTTTTTCCAACCCACTTTTAACTTCCAACAAAATTACGTCTCACTGCAACGATGCGCCATCTAGTGGACAAACGACTACTTCTCGCCAATACTGAAAATGCAGCCATGATGATGATGATGAATATTTATTTTGGCTTTCTTTTAATCCTACTGAATTTGTAATTATGTATCGGACGTTCTAATACCGATAGTATGTGGGTGCCTGTGTGTGTGCATGTGTATATGTGTGCACCGCCATTTACAGGCCAATGAGTGTACAGTCACTAAATGTACACATAACCTAATTTTTTTAGACCCCCCCATGGATGAAATTCTACGAAACGTGGCATACCCCCAGAGAATGCCAGGTCAATCATACACATAAAATTTGGTGCAGTTCTGAACATCTTAACTGAAGATAGGGGCGATTAAAGCAGAATAATATTGCATTTTCATTTTTTACCGGGGGGTGGGGGTGCAAATCACAAATGAGTGATTATGAGCCAGGTTGATGTGGGCCCTTGAGACCAACATACCATAAAAGATTCTTCATCCTCAGTGCCACGGTTCAGGTAGTTATTTAGGAAAAACTGTGGCCCAGCACGAGGGGGGGTGGTGGTGGTGGTCCCCGGGGACGAAATGAAATTTGTCCGTAAAAGTCTAGTGGGGCTACATACCCACCAAATTTCATGTACCCCGGTGGTTCGGTGTCCCGGGTATCAATGACCAAAAATTCAGGGAGTAGATGACGGGAAAAATTCTTGAATTGTGTGCATGTGTGCGTGTACAAATTTATGTTTATGTGTGTGGGTGTGTGTGTGTGTGTGTATGTGCGTGCTTGTGTTTTGCCTGCGTATGTGTGTTTGTGCATGTGCATGCATGCGTACATATGTCTACTGTGTGAGTATGTGTCATACGTATGATTACTGTAAATGTATGTGTGTGCGTGTGTATCTGTTTATGCACATGTGTGCACATGGAATGGGTTAACATGACCCCTGGAGGCAAACATACGGAAAAAATTGGTCATCCTAGGCCCTACAGTTCTCAAGATATTCACAGAGAACTGTGTCTGCCTTACCCTCCTTTCGGGGGGTCCACTCCAGCGGGGGGGGGGGGCTACAGATCAAAACGAAGAATGACGGTTCCATGCTATCCATGTGGGGGTACATGCCCACCAAGTTTCGTGTACCCCGGTCTTTCAGTGTCCCGGGAATCCTTGTTGGTGTACGTCACTAAATGTACACATAAATTATTTTATTGTAAGGCCCCCCATGAACGAAAGTACTCAAAACTTGGCATGCATTCGGAGGGTGTCATAATGATCCTACACTTTTAATTTCGTGCAGTTTTGACCTTGTCAGCCAGAGATATTGTGATGAAAACACCACATTTTTTGCTTTTTAATTTTTAACTAGGTGGCGCTATACATGAAATAAGTGGTAATGGGATGGGTTGACATGCCCCCTTAAGACCAACATACATAAAAAAGGTGGACCTCCTAGGCCCTACGGTTCTCGAGATATTCACAGAAAACTGTCTCCGGCCACCTACAGGCCAGTTGGTGTATAGTAACATAAATTAATTTATTGTGTGGCCCCCCATGAACGGAATTCCACGAAACTTGACGTGCATACAGAGGGTGTCATAATGATCCTACACTTCCAATTTCGTGCAGTTTTGACTATGTTAGGTCACAGATACCTTCAATTACAACACCTCATTTTTACTTTTTTGTGTTTAACTAGGTGGCGCTATACATGAAATGAGTGGTTATGGAATGGGTTGACATGGCCCCTTGAGATCAACATACAAAAAAAAAATGGTCCTCCTAAACCCTACGGTTTTCGAGATATTCACAGAAAACTGTGTCTGCCCTACCCTCCTTTCGGGGGGTCCAGTCCAGCGGGGGGGCTACAGATCAAAACAAAAAACGATGGTTCCATGCTATCCATGTGGGGTTACATGCCCACCAAGTTTCATGTACCCCGGTCTTTCAGTGTCCCGGGACTCATTGACGGAAATTTGGGCATGCGAAAAAGAAAAAAAAAAAAAAATCTGACTAAACCTTCGCTGCGCGGCGGTCATAATAAATCCTTATGAATAAAGGTAGTGAAAATGCCCTAAAAACAGCTTAGGGTTCTAAGGTTTAACAGTATTAATCTTACCATCACTGACATCTGCAATGACATTCTCAGCCTCTGAACTCATATCAGTCTCAACATATCTTTCAGCATGACCAGATACATTCTCATGTTCAACAGCAGTCAGGGCTCTAGACTACCTTTTTTCACTAGGAGCACAGTGGCCCTCAACTGAACATTTTAGAGGCGCAACCAGAACATTTAGGGGCACACACCATAAATCAACATGCTAACCAAATATTCACATTTCTACTAATTTCCACTGCATTACTAATACATACTTTGATAATAGATGCAGAAATTCCAATGTGCTGTTTCAAATTCAGTGTCACATTTTATTGTGCACTTTTTTTAACATATCACGGCATACTCTCTGCTTGAGGCTAAGATTGTGTTTATCTAGTGTATTGTGTTTAAACTGCGAAGTGCCTGCACTGTCGGCAAACTTTGTGTTCCCCTCAGTTCTGGGGTAGACTGCAACATTTGCAGCTCATGGAGTTTGTCTCCTTATAGTACCTCAATCAGCTGAATTCTTGCAGCCAGTCTTCCTGAAAATGGTGGGTTTGGGCCTTTTTCGCCACACAAACCTCTGACAACTGTGACACTGTAGACCAGGGGTGGCCAAACGTTTTGGCTCATGGGCCAACGGAAAACGCTTTGTATCATTTAAATGATAATATAATGACAATGTAATTTTGTTGTAGAAAATTAATTTCTTAAGAAAAATGCTGTTTAATTTATGGGGCAATTCCATGCAAAGGTCATCCTTACCATGGAAAAAAAAGTTGTGCAAATAGAACTGTTGTTAAAATCTTCATTTAGGTCTATATTTTATTGTTTGTAACTGATCTGATTGAATTTGATGGAGAATTACACTCTTTTTACATCATAAATATGGTGTGCAACCATACAGAAACAACATTTTTCACATGGTAATATTATACATATTTAAAAAGTGGATAAATGGACCCAAGGTTCAAACTAATTGTGTCATTTGACAAATTCCAGATTGACAAGGGAATGGTAGAGCAATGTCTATGCTCAGCTTGCCTTTAAGAGCACAACTCCTTACATTTGTAAGGCTTTTGTTTTTAAGTCAGCAAGTTCCATGGCCATTTCACATCCATAACGTTTTATAGGAAAAGTTTATGCTACACATACAGCGTTGATGCGACAATGTCCATAGTGTCTGTGCAAAGCTGATTTATATCAATGTAAAGTGTGATGACCAAATTGTGCAGTCTTGAACTTACAAGACTGTTGACTTTATTATACCTCACAGCCGATAAAACGTCTGTTCTGGTGGCATGTCAGTTTCAACGCATTTCACCTTAGTGTTTACAATTGACATTTCAAAGATTATTAGGTTGATCAAAACCACAGGGAGGCCTTGCCTAACCATTAGCAAAACAAACATAATATTAAAATACCTCCACTGATTAGCCTAGCCATAGCCTATTTTCAAGTGGCCTAATAACGAAAATCTGGGCGATTATCTTCCTGTAACTGTCATACTGTTGTTGTACAGTAACTGGATTATCGTGTTAGCTGGTGGAGATGGCTGACTTTGCAGCTGGAGTTAACATAACCTCCTTCTGTTGCAGATCTGTTCATCCTGCCGTTCACGTCTGCTTAACACAGTTTCATTTTAAATGTGACGCGATATGCCAGCATTTGAAGTGTCAGGTCCTCTGTAGCTAATACCCACAGAGTAACATAAGTAACGGCAGCAATGAACTAGATGTACCGCATAGCGGTACAAAATATGGCCGCCTCTCAGTCCTGCATATTCTCTTCGCAAAAATAAATCACGCTTGTCAATTTGTCTCCATTTCCTACTCCTGCAACTCATGTGCATGTAAATGACTGTGTGCATATGTGAGTTTGCTTTTGTTTATAAGTGTGTGTGTGTGTGTGTCTGTGTGTGTGTGTGTGTGTCTGTGTGTGTGCATGTGCGTATGCGTGCCTGTGTTTGTGTGTTTATGTGTGTGTATGTGTGTGTGTTCGTGTGTGTGTTTGCATGCGCACATGCGTATGTGTGCCTGTGTGTGTGTGTTTATGTGTCTGCATTCATGTGGGTGTGTGTTTGTGCATGTGTGTGCTTGCCTGTCTGTATGTGTTTATGTGTGTGTGTGCTTGCCTGTCTGTATGTGTGCAACTTCGGTGCGTGCGTGCATGTGTGTGTGCATGTGTGTGTGTGCACATGTACTTTATGTGTGCAAATCTCAAATGAGTGGGTATGGGTTAGGTTGATGCGGGCTCTTGAGACTAACATACCATAAATATTTTGTCATCTTGGGTGCAACGGTTAAGGTAGAGCTAGTTATTTAAGGGAGTGGCCACCAAGTTTCATGTTCCCTGGTGTTTCAGTAACCCGGGAATCACTGATCAAAATTGATGACGGTAAAAGAAAAAAATAAATGTATTTTTTATATTTTAAATGACTTGTTGTCCTGATTCTTCCTGTGTCTCTTAGTGGGCACTGAGAAAGCAATAATTTCATCGCCAGTTTTTCATGATTACTATTTCAATTGTTTCATATCAAAATTCACTACTTAATTATGTGTTTTATGTAGTTTGTCGAGGACTGGTTCAGACACGCAAGGGCGTAGGTTTGGTCTCAGCTTTGGTGGGGACACATCCCCAACTCCTGTTGTCACATTACCAACATTAGTGTTTCAATACCAATACTAAGTGAAGAATCTCAATTTCGATACTTTTGTGATTTGTGAGATCATTCACATCAGTGGCAATCATAGAATTTGATTGACCCTCCACACACACCACACACACACACACAAACACAGACATACATAGAAAGTGATGGTTGTCATCAGTGTTGGGCAAGTTACTTCAAAATTGTATTATGTATTACTTATTACTGTCATTTCAAAATAATTTGTTACATTATAATATGTATCTGAATTGTAAGGCATTACACTACTATTGTATTACTTTTGAGTTACTTTCACCAAAATATCTAGAAATATGAATTTGGAATTCTAAATGCAGTTTATTATGCTAAATGCAGCTCATTGCACTTCTAATGGAGGGTGATGTGGTATAACATAATGACTGAGCTAGGCTTAAGGCTAACAACAGTAGAATGCAATAGGCACAGTGATGGCTCATGATGCAAGGAACAATCATAGCCAGTGTCAGCCAGTGACATGTCAAGATTTCTGAAACATGTAATATGTATTTCAAATACAAAATAGTATTTTGTAATTTTTATTTTATTGGGTTGAAGGAAATGGCTCTGTATTTTGTATCAAAATACTTTATTGGTGTGTATTTTTGTATTTTAAAAATACTGCAAAATACTATGTGAAAAACACTAAAAAAAGTAGATACTACTTGATGAATAAATTGGTAATTAGGCAACAATAGTTAATGTTTATCGCAATCAGCTAATGTGAGAACAGCTGTGTTCAACGACATTCACAGCTTTTCAGTGACGGCCTTTGCTGAAGCATCAGCTCTGGTCTGAAGTATAAGTATAAGTATAAATACTCTTTTGATCCCGTGAGGGAAATTTGGTCTCTGCATTTATCCCAATCTGTGAATTAGTGAAACACACTCAGCACACAGTGAACACACAGTGAGGTACCCACTAATCACGGCACAGTGAGCTGCCTGCAACAACAGCGGCGCTCAGGGAGCAGTGAGGGGTTAGGTGCCTTGCTCAAGGGCACTTCAGCCGTGCCTACTGATCGGGGTTTGAACTGGCAACCCTCCGGTCACAAGTCCGAAGCGAACCAGTAGGCCACGGCTGCCCTGAAGCACTGGTGTGAAGTCGTACGCAAGTAAAGATGAGCAGCAAGGTTACCTGTGCAAGTTCACATAAGGACACCGACAAAGGCAACAATGTCCTTTTGTATCCAAGCCAATTAACAGAAAAAATGTCAGATATCTCAATGAACTACAATGACATCAATAGATGGTAAGGTGTTGAGTGTGTTTGAATTCCCCTCCTTGTAGCATCCTTTTCTGCATTGCACAGTGGGGAGAAGTTCACCTTGTTTAATTAAATAACAATTATATTTCCTTATTAGCTGCATACTTTGGAGATATTAAGGCAAGTCAAGTTTCTCACATACTGGAAGTTCAAGATATACAGCCTTATGGTTTTCTTATTCAGTTCTACACTGGACTTGAATTACGAAATTCGGCACAGATACACAATTATGATTTTGGCCTATTGATTATAATGTGTAATTGTAAGTATATTTTAATCTCTGCATTTATCCCAATCCGTGAATTAGTGAAACACTCAGCACACAGTGAGGTGAAGCACACACTAATCCCTCATAAACACACACACACGGACAGAAACACCACTGCACTGGCACAATGCCACGCCCCCTCCCCCCTGATCGAAGTACATACGTCTGCTCTTGAAGTACGTCTGCTTGAACTACTCGTGGCGCCACGCCCCCTCCCTCCGATCAACAGAGACCCACCCTCCCCATGTCCCATAGACCCAGCTTCATGAGAGAGCACAAATTCCATTATTTCAAACACACTGTTTTATTTATTCTAGAACCCTATAGTAAATAATAATAAATAATAATAACATAAATTATAATAATAATTTCACCCAAATGGGCCCATTGAACAGCAGTGGCTCATTCTGCTGTATAAACAAACAGAAAACAACCAAATAGAAAAAGCACATTTAGCCCCAAAATGGTCTCTTGAACAGTGGTGTTTCTGTCCGTGTGTGTGTGTTTATGAGTGATGTTGTAAGTGTTTGTGGCAGATTTTGATGCCTTGATGACTGATACTGGGGGCTCCCATTTAAAGCACTGTGGTTCAATGTCAGCCAATCTACAGATAACGGATTCATTGACGCGTCCCTTCCACGTTTAACGTGTAAAAAAAAGGGGTCAAATTTACTGGTCGCACATGTGTGACTGGATGTAAAATTCAGTTGTACACTCTTAAACTTTGGTCGCAAAATGCGACCATTTGGTCGCAGTCTAGAACCCTGACAGCAGTAGCCTATCCACTACAGATAACATACATTCACGTATTCTCTCAGAGACATGACCTCTAGAATCATCATGCTCCATTCTCCATCTGATCACCGGTAGTACCTCACACTCATATTCACTAGACTCTTCATCAACTAAGTAATCTGTGTTCTCTTGAGGTTCCAACCTACGTAGCGTGGCTTATGTGACTTACCTTCTCTGAGTCCTAGTCACAGGTCTATTCGCAGGCATTTGAGCATCTGGCTCATAAGTCGTGGGCAGCCATGGCCTATTGGTTAGGGCTTCGAGCTTGTAACCGAAGGGTTGCCGGTTCGATCCCCGACCAGTAGGAAAAATGTGGGCGGGGGAAGTGGTTGAGCACTGCTCTCCCATGCCCACATCCACGGCTGAAGTGCCCTTGAGCAAGGCACCTAACCCCTCACTTCTCCTCAAGCGCCGCTGTAGCAGGCAGCTCGCTACTCCAGGTTTGTGTGTTCACTGTGTGCTGTGTGTGTTTCACTAATTCACAGATTGGGATAAATGCAGAGACCAAATTTCTCTCACGGGATCAAAAGAGTATATATACTTATATACTATATAATATTGCGTGACTAGAATCAATACGTTCACCTTTGCACCATTGAAGCAGCTAAGCTTTAAAACTGTCTTTAGAATATGGCTGAGGCTCCATGGCAAAAATCACAATATCTCTCAATAACACACTATGTTGCAACATCATATTATATAAGATATTCTTAAAACAAAGTAAAATATCTAATGTTCAGGGGCCGTATTCACAAAGCCTTTTATCTTACCACTAGGAGTACTCCTAAATCGCACTAAAAGATTTTAGCTAGGAGTTTTCTCTTAAAAGTTATTCACAAAGCCTTTCAGACCTACTCTTAGTAAGGAAAAATGACAACTCCTAAACTAAGAGTGAGTCTTCGTTGCTATGGATGACGTCCTTACTCCTACCTTACTAATGCACGAGCTTGAATGAAGTGACCACCTTGATTGGCTGATGATTGTAACGTGGTAATAATTCCAAACACCTCCCTTACGATGATGAGTGACAGGTGACAGGTCTGAGAATGCATGCGCTACACAAGGACGGAAGATGATGAATAACTGAATAAAAAGGCCTAGCCTAAATTAATAAAGAGTAAGGCAAAACAATTAGCCTAGTAGCCTAATGAAACATACGGATTGATGCAGTATCTTTGCAACATTATTAAATTAATCTGTCACCATATGCTACGTTTGCAAAGAGGAGAACATTTTAATTTGATGCACAATGAAACGTTACATTTTATTTACATGTTGACAATGAGTAGTTTTGGTTGTTGTTGGTTGCGTTATTGCATCCCTTTTATGCCTACAATGTGAAATTGTTCCCTCACGATTGGAAGCTCCTGTAGCCGCATACGCAAAACATCGCAACGTTAAATGCCACAAAAAGCCGTTTTTGAACAGGTCTTAGTGAGTTAGGAGTCCTCTCGACTTCTTTTTAAGCTGTCCCAGACTTAGGTGCTAGCCTTAGGTCTAAAATGTTTCGTGAATTACTTTTAATGACAAAAATGAGTCCTAAAGTTAGGAGTGACACGCCAATTATTTTTAGGAGTTGCTCCTAAATTCGCCACTTAGGAGCTACTTTTAGCCTAGGAGCTACTTCCCAGCAGTGCCTCCATTTTGTGTAGCGCCCCAATGCCGCAGTAACGGGCATGTCTCATTAATATACACTATAACTCACTTGTTGGGACGCCCTAAGTTCTTTTAACTTATAAGTAATAAATGTAATTTTTTTAGGTTCTGAGATGTAAGCTTCTATAAACTGGTATAAACTGTTTTTTAATAAGTTAAGAATATATCTAATGAAATAACATCAACACTTCAGAAAGTATAGTTAAAATATAAATCTTTTTACTTTGCAAAAATAGTGGGAGAGCCGTGGCCTACTTGTACTTCGGACTTGTAACCAGAGGGTTGCCGGTTTGAACCCCGACCAATAGGCACTGCTGAAGTGCCCTTGAGCAAGGCACCTAACCCCTCACTGCTCCCCGAGCGCCGCTGTTGTTGCAGGCAGCTCACTGCGCCGGGATTAGTGTGTGCTTCACCTCACTGTGTGCTGAATGTGTTTCACTAATTCACGGATTGGGACAAATTTCCCTCACAGGATCAAAAGAGTATATATACTTATATACTTATGTGTCCATAGACTGGGTGAATCCATCTGTGAGCATATTTGAATCTGCTCTACTGTTCGGCCTGGCCCATGGAGGTATTATACAGAACTGGAGAGAGGGAGGATACCGCCCCCATTGATCTCAATGGACCATGCTAGGATAGCTATACTTCATACTTCAAAGTTTGAAATTCACCACAACCATCTTTTTCAAAATGATGTTTCACTTTCAAAATGATGGGAGGACCAGCCAATCCACAAGGACAATATAATTTGTGGATAATTATGCATAATATGTGTCATCCATATGGATTGGTTGATCCTCCCAGCAGGAAATTGCCAGTTCAACCAATCCACAGATGGCATAATTTGTGGGTATCGGAAACGTAGCTCCTAATTGGTTTATTTGTGAAAATGGTGCCAGAAGCGAACATGTCTTGAAGTCCCTAAAGCCTGTTAAATGCTCGCCACTCCCGACAGGTAGCGCGACAATGTGACGTCAAAATTGCGTCATTTCCTCTGTCGCATGAGAAATTTCAGCCTCGCGCAGGCAGGTCGTACATTTTTTTTCAGATGCGCGCGACAAGCAGGATGAGCTTGAAGCCAAGATCAAGAAGCATGCAACCTCTATACAGGCATCAACCACATTCAGGCATTTCATAAAGCTTAGCCCACATCTTAAAGGTGCCATGTGTAATATCCGCCAAAAAATCAATTCATACTCCACATTCCATAAAAGATGGAGGCAGTATACCTCCAGAAAGTGAGTTGGTCTACCCTAGAGTAACAACCGAGAAATGTGTATTGCAGTTTGGCTAGCGGTTATGTTGCCCGCATACCGCCTCCCAGGGCCGAAACTGGTATTATGACACCTCGGGCTGTGGCTAGTAATTTAGCATGCTAATTCTGGTTGATATCTCTGCAGCACTATACCTTGCCATTTTTTTTTATGACATCATCGCCCTTATTCCTTCTCATTCTTTTGATGTGTGTAGCTTATTTGTTGGATATTTTTACCTCAATTCTTACACATGGCACATTTAAATAAACATGATGTTTGAATAGTCAGTTTGAGAAGAGAGGGAAATTACCAGCGAGAGTTTGTGATTTTTTAATAGTTTGCTGGATAAGTTAATGAAGCTACCAGAGAGAGATTTAACACAGGGAATTAAGATGAAAGAACTAGGACCCAGGGACATGCCAATAATCCAGCAAAAGGTAACAAAGATATTTATTTTCAACCAAAGGATATCTGACTGCTAAGACCTGAAAAAAAATCTCTTTCCACCTTAGGAAATTACTCAAACTCATCTCTCAGCAGCCAGCTAGCTAAAATTTCCCTCGGGATGAATAAAGTATCTATCTATCTAGCTGCACACACCTTGGAAACTAGACGTAAAGATGGTATTTGTGAATAGCAGCAACCGAAGTCTAAAGTATCATCACAGAGGGTAGTTTTTACTGCCATTAAGGCCAATGCTACTGACAGCTCACCACTACGGTGCGACCACCACGCGCGAGTATAAATGGTTACGGCGCTCCTGTGACGTCACATTGTCTCGCTACCGGTCGGGAGTGGCGAGTATGTAACAGGCTTAACCAGTCTTTGTTCGTTTTCAAAACTGTGCACTAACCGAGTGGTTAGTGATGTTCATTGATTATTAAAAACGTATATCGGCGCAATGTTTTTATTTCAAGCCATGTTATTTGCTATCGTGGAACTATTTTTTCAGATACCTCACAACTGCATATGAACTTCCGCTCAATATTCGCGCCTGGAGCATCCAGTAAAAGAAAGTCTCGCGGAACAGCGAGGAATCAGCGAGCAATGAGTCTTCCAACAGAAATCAATGGGATTTTTAGCCTGGCTAACGTCATACCTCATCTCATTGAGATGGGGTCTGGGAACTAGGCATTCATTTTCTCGTATTTGAAACGTGGTTTACGAATGCCCAGAGCCGTTTATTGGGCGCTACGAATGTCTATCAACTGCGTCTGTACGTAGCTCATAACGGCTTTGGTGTGTCATCATCGTTTTGCTGCCCTCCCTCCGTTCTGTGATTGGTTCCTTCGTTGAGGTGAAAACGAAGTCCATAGAATCCAGGCTGCCTAGCAGCGTGAATAAAATTGCGGCAGCATAGGAAAACCCAGGCTATGGGATTTTACAAAATGCCAAATAAAACACGACAGAAACTGTATTTCGCCACCCTACTTGTTTTGGAACATCAACGAACATCACATGCGTCAGCGAGTTTTCATTTGGGCATAAGTGCTTGTCAATGGAGCAAGTCCAGACCGATACCCAAGGCCAACTGTTTGAGTTAGGTAAGATGAACATAGGGGTAAGATGAGCCACTCCTTTTTTCTAGGAAACCATAAACACATTTTATCCTATGACAGCATTTTAAAGAAGAGGGAATCATTCTTTACAATCTGTGGTAAGGTACAGCAAATGTGGTAAAAAATATGAAATGTGTGTAAAAATATAATATTTTGCTCTCCAAGTGGATTTCATTCAAGTCAAGTCTAGTCGGCTTTTATTGTCAATTTCTTTACATGCACTGGTCATACAAAGAATTGAAATTTCGTTTCTTACTTTCCCATGCAGACATAGACATACTTTAAATACAGACATAGACATACTATAGACATAGCCATAGACAATAAACATTAAATTAAAGTGCAAGACTGAAATATAGAACATGTATGTATCAAAATAGAAATATAGGACATATACATAAAAAAAAAATAGAGGTAGTTGTGTTGTATATTTATATAGTCTTAACAGTTACATGAAGTTTAAACTTGTGCTTGTGTGACCTGTATATTTACATTGATATGCAGTATGCAGTAATTTCAAGTATATCAGGCTTGATGTGAAGCAGCAACACGTTAGGCTGCGCAGTCACAGTGCAGTTCCACAGGGCGGTGTTGGGGGGGGGGGGGGGTTAGGGTAGACAGGATCCTAGTTTCCTAGGTTCCTGGCTGGCTGGTGGGTGGGGGGGGGCTGTTAGTGATGGGAGAGTGGGTAGAGTGTTCAGCATCCTGATTGCTTGGTGGATGAAGCTACTTGCCAGTCTGGTGGTGCGGGAGCGGAGGCTCCTGTACCGCTTTCCAGAGGGCAGGAGGCTGAACAGTTCGTGTGCAGGGTGGGTTGTATCCTTGACAATCGTTAGTGCTTTGCGGGTGAGGCGGGTGGTGTAAATGTCCTGCAGGGAGGGGAGTGGTGCTCCAATGATCCTCTTAGCTGTGTTAACAGTGCGCTGGAGGGTCTTCCTGTTCTGATCTGTGCAGCTTCCGCCCCACACTGTGATGCTGCTGGAGACGATGCTCTCGATGGTCCCTCTGTAGAATGTAGTCATGACGGGAGGCGTGGCACTTGCCTTCTTCAATTTGCGCAAGAAGTAGAGGCGCTGCTGGGCTTTCTTCGCCAGTGATGCTGTGTTGGTGGTCCAGGAGAGGTCGTCGCTGATGTGCACCCCCAGAAATGTTGTGCTGCTCACTCTCTCCACAGCATCTCCGTCGATGGACAGTGGTGGCAGTTGTTTGTGGCCTCTCTGAAAGTTGACAACAATCTCCTTGGTCTTGCTGACATTTAGCAGGAGGTTGTTGTCTTTGCACCATTTAGCCAGCAGGTCTACTTCTTCTCTGTAGTGAGCCTCATCGCCCTTAGTGATGAGGCCCACCAGTGTTGTGTCGTCCGCAAACTTCACCAGATGGTTGGAGCTGTGAGTGGTTGTACAGTCATGTGTTAGCAGTGTGAAGAGCAGGGGGCTGAGCACACACCCTTGAGGGGCCCCCGTGCTCAGGGTCAGAGTGCTTGAGGTGTTGTCCCCGACACGTACTGCTTGTGGTCTCTGCAACAGGAAGTCCAGCAGCCAGTTGCAGAGGGAGGTACTGAATCCTAGCTTGTCCAGTTTGCTGATGAGTTGTTGTGGTATTATGGTATTGAATGCTGAACTGAAGTCTATGAACAGCATTCTCACATATGAGTCTTTATTGTCTAAGTGGGTGAGGGCTGGATGGAGGGCAGAGCAGATTGCATCCTCCGTGGATCGTTTGGCTCGGTATGCAAACTGGAAGGGGTCCAGGGTGGGGGGTAGGGTGGCTTTGATGTGTGACATGGCTAGCCGTTCGAAGCACTTCATGATTATGGGCGTGAGTGCTACAGGACGGTAGTCATTGAAGCATGATGGTGATTTCTTTGGCACGGGTATGATGGTGGCAGTTTTGAAAAGTGATGGGATGACTGCTTGCTCCAGAGAGGTGTTGAAAATGTCTGTAAAAACATCCTTCAGCTCTTCTGCACAGTCCTTCAACACTCGTCCTGGTATGTTGTCTGGGCCTGCTGCTTTGCGTGGGTTAATGGTGGCTAGTGTCCTCTTCACGCTGGGAGAGGACAGGTACAGGGGTTGGTCGTGGGGGGGAGGTGGGGTTTTCTGTGGGTGAGTGTCATTTTGTGCTTCAAAACGGGCGAAAAAACTGTTCAGGTCATTTAGCAGAGAGGTGTTGTTCTCACAGCTCCGTGGCGCAGGCTTGTAGTCAGTGATGGCCTGTATGCCCTGCCATAGGCTCTGTGCATCTCTGCTGTCTTTGAAGTGTGTTATTATTTTGTCTGTGTAATCCTTTTTTGCCTTCCTGATGCCCTGGGACAGGTTAGCCCTCGCTGTTCTTAGGCCAGCTACATCTCCAGCTCTGAAGGCTTTGTCTCTGGCCCTCAGCAGTCTGTGGACGTCTCCTGTCAGCCATGGCTTCTGGTTGGCCCGAGTGGTGATGTGTTTTATTTCTGTAACATCATCGATGCATTTGGTGATGTAGGAGGTCACAGTGTATTCCTCAATGTCAATGTGGTTGTTGTGGGTGGCAGCTGTTTTGAAGATATCCCAGTCTGTTGTTTCAAAGCAGTCCTGAAGTTGTGAGACGGCCCCCTCCGGCCACATTCTCACCTCCTTCAGAACCGGTTTGGTGACTTTTGCTCTTTGTCTGTATCGGGGCAGCAGCAGGATGCTAATGTGGTCTGATTGCCCGATGTGGGGGAGGGATTTGGCTTTGTAGGCTTCTTTCTGTGGGGTGTAAACAAGGTTGGTGAAATTTTGGTAGTACAGTTTTGAGATTGGCGTGATTGAAGTCTCCAGCGATGATTGTGAAGGCATCCGGGTGTTCACTTTGTTGTTCACTGACGGCCCGATACAGCTCATTCAGTGCCATGCTCCTGTCACTGTTTTTGTTGCTGGGGGGATGTACACCGCGACCAGCAGAATCGCTGTGAATTCCCTGGGGAGGTAGAAGGGTCGGCACTTAATTATCATAAACTCCGCCAGTGGAGAGCAGTGTCTGTGTACTACCGTAGCGTCTCGGCACCAAGCATCATGTGTGTAAACACAAACTCCTCCACCACGTCTTTTGTCTGCTAGGGCTCGGTCAGCTCGATAGCACGTTAGCTGCTCCAGGTGTATAGCATTCATGTCCAGAGTTAGGGTGATTTAGAAAAAATATGAATAAAACAACATTCAAATGCAACACCTCAATTGGTGCCCTTTTAAGATATGATGTGAGGGCTAAACAAAATCATGAATGTTACATTGACTTGTTCTGCATTTTCTTTCAAAATAGTGGTTGTGGGGTAAAATTAGCCACCAGGGCTGGGGTAAGTTGAGTCAGCTAACTAGGACTTGTATTGCATCTGTAAGATTTTCAAGTTTGCCTTGATTTTGTGACCTCATTCTACATGGTTCCTTAGTGTTACTAAGAGCTAAAGAGACTATAGGCAGCAAATTAATTGGACTTATTTAAGTGAATTAAATGGGCGAATTCAAAGGTAAACAGGAAACAAAAATTCTTATAGGCCTAAACATGTCTTGTATTCGGTTGAATCTATTTGGCAAATTCACAGTTAAATGTTGGTGTTTGTTACTGTTTGTAGAAATTATTGTTTATGTAAATTATTGAAGAAAATAAAAATGTTCTTAAAACATTGTGTATTCCCAACTTACCCCACACCTCGGCTGCATCTTACCCCACATATGGGGTAAGTTGTGCCACGAGACCAACTTTTTTGCAGAGAGCATATCTCTTTACCCTTATAAGTTGAAGAATATAAAAATGGCTCATCTTACCCTGTTCTCCCCTATAACAAAAAATGGCATCCTAGTCAAGCCAGAGTTTTATAACCTTGCATGGTATATATGGGACATATTGCCCTTTGCCATTTTGTATGTGTGTAATTGCATGTTTGTATATCCGTTAGTGTGTCTGTGTTCATCTACATACATATATGAATGATTGTGGTTATATATGTCTTTGTATGTTTGTGTGTGTGTGTTCCTGGGAGTGTGTGCGTGTTGAGGTGAATGGGAATAGAGATGTATAAATATTTCACACACACATAAATATTTCCTCCCAAAACCTCCAATGGAACATGGGCGACCAAACACTACCTCACCTTTCTGTTCTCTCTTTCTCACTAACTTTTCTTAATTTTCTCACCACCGACTCTCATTCACTCTGATTAGGGGTGGGCGATATGGACAAAAAATAATATCTCGATATTTTTTTGTGATTTTGACGATAACGATAATTAGTCTATCCTTTTTAAAAAAATTGTAGAAGTCTGAATTACTTTACAGCTCATTATTTATGAATAGCATCAATACAATAATAACCAATAACCTAACCTGTGACTTTTTAACCAAATCAACCAATGCATTGTCACTCTATGACACATTTCCAATTTTGCCCACTTGAGTGTGTGGCAATGACATGAGCTAGCCAGCTACATTAAAGAAGATGACTAGGCCTAACAGTTTCCCAAGAGAAAGTCTGAAGCTGAAGTTCCTTTCAAAAACCTTTACTTAGGATTCACTGTAAAACTAAGCAGACCAACAGAGTACATCTAAATTATTTCCTTCAATGTTTTGTTTAAGAGAAATCATGTAGGCTAGCATTCCAAGTTACAGAATAGAAACTAATGTGTTAGCTTATGGCTAATGTGTATGAGAAATCCCAAAGAGATGCTAATGGTTAGCATAATCGATACACGTAGATATTTAGAGCGAACTTCAGTCCATTTACAAAAGGGTTACATGAGAAGAGTTCTTTGTTTACAACTGACTATTAAAATACTCAAAGGCAAATGTTTTCTCTCCATATAATACCATGTAGGAAAAAGTGTGACTGTCTCATTAATGCTACGTGAACAGAAGTAGCTGCACAAAATCCCAAGTACATGTAGGCTACGTCTGGATCTCGCTACACAAAATAAACATTAGGCCTGCGTGTGACAACGTGAACCCACTAGCAAGCATGTGACACTTGCTCTGCTGCAACGGGGCTTCTCTTGCATACTCCTGGATTTAGTGAATGTATGGGGTTTCAATGCGTGATTTTGAGTGTTTTTTTCCCCCTAAGTAGTTTAAATACTCGATAATGTAAATTTGCACATCATTAAAACAACAATCACGATATTATCGCAGACGATATCGCCCACCCCTAACTCTGATCTCTCTTATTTTCCTCCAATCTTTCTCCTCTTTTGCTCTCTAGTCTCTTCTCCACTTCTTCTCTCTTCTGTCTATCCATCTCTCTCTCTCTCTCTCTCTCTTCATTATCTCTGTTCCTCCACCCTTGTCTGATGCATTGTGCATCTATTTTTCTCCACCCGAGTGACGCACTTGTCTTCTTCTCTGACTCAGTCATTGCTTTTCAGGGGGCGCTTTGATTTTGTGTGTCTCTATTTGCGTGCGTGTGTGTGTGTGTGTGTGTTTTGTGTGTGTTTTACTTACATCTTAGCAGTTAGCTATGAGATCAACAACAACATGCACACATACACTCAAACACGTGCACGCACACACACAGATACACACACACACACACAAATACATCTCCAAAGTGTGGATGTTGAAGGTAAATTAAGGCAAGCAAATGGGACCACCCAGCTACCTTGAAAAGCCCCCCACTAGCACCACTACATACACACGCACACACACACACACACTCAGACACACACAAACCCAAGTGGCCTCACACAGGGAGGGAAGCGAACACCAATAAGCAATTTGAGAAGTTGGAATTGGATTTTGGCGTGCGGGGAGGCGGGCAGAGGGACGCGGAGGGATCCTTTTTATCACAGATCAGTGGCTTCCTGATCGCACGGCACCACTCCATGCCACCCCAAACAGCACCGTGCCCAGCCATGCCACCATGGGCTGCCCGGGCCCCACACCTGCACTACTCCACACATGACGACGGGCAGCAGCATCAAAATGAATGACACGTCTCTTTTTTTAGCTTCTCCTTGTCCTTTGAAATGGGGGTGTTTGAGAGAGCTGAGACTTGCAAGTAGCGTGTTTTTTCATGTGGAAACACAGACGCGCACTCACACACATACACACACACACACACACACACACACATATACAGTACTTAACTTCACGCACACAAACACACACACAAACATACTTAAAGCAACACCAAAGAACTTTTCCTCTGTCGCACGCACTATTTGTTTATCCAGCACTGGCTTTGGAAATAACAATGTCCACAGACAAGGTAGAATATGTTGCATGATTTTATGAAAGTACGATGTATTGCGACATCAGATGCAAGTCAAATTTGTAGTTTCTTACAAGTAGTTTCGTACAAAAAACTCTTTGGTGTTGCTTTAACTTCACACACACACAAACACATACACACATAAATGCACACATAGACATACATACACATATGTAAAAGTTAACAGAATCTATGCCCGTTGAAAACAGATGTCAGAAAGATCCCCTCTCCCCACCCCAATAACTCCACCCCACCCCTCCCCCGCCCCCGTCCTTGCTCTGCTGGACGTAGCCCACTCTGACGCGGCCTCCCGTCTCATTTGCCTATTCATTTAAAAGCTCAAAGTGCCCACTGAGATCCAATACTGGGCGGAGGCAGGGGGCTGGAGAAAGGCCCTCAGCAGGGTGGGGAAGGGGGAGAGAAAACACTTAAAGATATGACAGAAAGGGAAGAGAGGAAATAAGAGAGAAATAGAGGGAGAGAGAGAAAAATAGAGTGGAGGCAGGTTGAGGATTCAGGAACAATAACAAGCTATCTTCAAACACAAGCAAGCGGCCTCCCTCGACCATCTCCCATCACCCGCTTTCACTCTCTCTCCTTTTATGTCTGTCTTCCCCCCTTTCTATCTTTACCTCTTCCTTTCTATTTCTCCCTTCTCCCCATGCCCCTGTGTCCATCCATATCTCTCTCTAGGTGGCGTGTAGACTGGGTGGATGTGCCTCATTTCTATTCTGAGCTCTTTGCTGTTTTTGGCTGGGGGATGGAGGTCCACCTGAGAGCGGCGGGTAGGTTAATAAAGCAGGGAGTCCTGAACCCCACTATTCCACGACTGCTGCTCCTGAGGTGGTGGGGGGTGGGATACGTATAGCCCAGCAACAATCTATCTAAAATAACACCTTTTGGGAGTATCAGAAGTTTATATGGCTTAAACTGTATGTTTCATTCGTCCCTTTTATTCCCCCTATTTCACATGTCAATAAAGCCGGCTGAGATCTGATTAACGGTCCGTACCACACACAATAAGCATTCTTTTTTCCCAGAATGCAAGACCAATGGCCTTTCAACCTGCCACACAGACACAATAAGATGCCTTTTTGCAAAGGAATGTGAAAGATGCCTTTTACTAGATGTCTCACTCACTGCTAGCTCTATCTAGCACACACCCCAGGCATGACCAGGGGAACAGGGCAGGGGTTGTTGTGTCTGTTCGGCAGGTAGGGTGGTCAGCTCCGCTAATGGCAGGAGCAAGGGCCCCTTAATGGCTCCTGAGTCATTAGGCCTGCAGTGATGTGAAGGTCAGAGCATTAGGGATGGTTCACAAAGGGGCCATAGGCTCAAGTAGCCGCTGATTGGGGTGCTGTGGGGTGGTGGGAGGCAGGGAGAGAAAGGGCCCTGATGCAGTAAAACCCCATGGGTTTGGGGGAGAGAGTTACCATCGCTAATACCATGTGGAGTTTTCTGTGGCCTTGGGTAGAAACAGCCCTGTTGCTATTTCTAAGGTTGATTAAGAGTTTCCATAAAATGTACTTCTTTGGTACTAATTGTACAACTAACCTTTATCTGAGCCCTGTGTAACCCTTAGTAAAACCTTAGTTAATAAGTAATAAACATAAACTTAACTAATTTATCAAGCATTATGGTTAATATAAAGGCATAAATTCAGCTTTATGTCATAATTTTGTAGTTTATTATAGACAATATTTTTCTTTTTGCTTTGTTGTTTTGTTTTACTTGCTTAAACGTTGTGTATGACAGAAATATATGTGTTTATTAATGCAGAGTTTGTGCTACAGTATGTTTTGTGATTGATTTAAATGTCTTGGCTGTGCATGGAGGGAGGTACATCTCTAATTTCATTGATTGTAGATGATCTGAAAGGCTTTATCTTTCTAATGCATCACACGAGATACAACGAGATACGTTTATACCCAGACGTTTGTCATATGTGTGTGAAAAACACTTTTCATCTCGGGTCTATTCATCACCCAAAACCCCAGTATTAGATATGCAAATACACACGCACACACGTGCACACACACCAAAGAAGATTTATATAGAACCATTCACATGTAATTAAAGCTAATTGCCATGGCGATGCATCTTTGTCCTCCCAAATAACAATCAAAGTTCTTGGCTCCGACAAACACACTTACACACTTTCTTCTTTCAAAACAGACATCTGAACCACTGCTCCTATTCAAGGGCCCAGGCAGTGTCTGGTTCTGAACCTGGCTCTAATCTGGTGTGCATCACCGCCGAGCCCTTCCTTTGCTAAAACAGACAATTAGAGCAGTGTTAATTTCCATATGAAAACCTGCTCTCAGCATGTTAATATATCATATAGCTAATGCCTCTATTGGGAGCTGTGATCCAAGGCCGTAGATTGCTGGTAATTGTCTACCCTTGAATTCACTAATGTATCATGTATTTTTCTGTGTGACAATATTCTTTTTACGGACACTTGTTGTAGAACCCCCAAAAAGAAGCTAGAAGCACAATGTATGTTTATGGATGGCATGGATTTTGTTTCATGAAAGGGGACAATATTGATACCATGACTACTCCCTTCCCCTCGTTGATACAACTAATGTGCTGCTGTTACTACTACTGCTGTTGCTACTACCTAGGGGAGAGGTACTAGTAGTAGAGAAGGTTGAAGCGGAGCAAGAGGTGCCAACATCCGACAGCTTCTGCATTCTATTTTTGCAAAGGTGGGGGTCCCCTTAATGTACAGGTAGACCAGAGTAAGCCCTTGCTTCACTTAATGTTAATGGGAGACCTGAGGAATTTTGGTTGCTTTGGTTGTTGTGAATTGTTGGTTGTTACTGCTTTCTGGAGTGACAGAGGGTTTTTGTAACAATTTGTAATTATGTAATTTGGTAGTGTTTGGATTTGGAAAAAAATAACTTTATTTCAACTTTACCCGGTTGCTAGTGTACGGTAGTGAGCTAGCTAGCCTGCCAGCTAAGGTAACGTTTGATGGGCCCTATTATGACAGTCTAAAGCGCATGGTCACTGGCGAATAGTCTAAACAAATTTCGGGTGTGGGTGTATAACATAATTTAAACCAATGAGAATTACATATGTCATTCCCTTTAACTGCACATCTGTATTTTGACAGTCAGTGGCGCATTTGAAGCAATCTGCTTGCACGCGAGACTGTATGGAACAGTTATTCCACTAAACAATGCGTTACTAAAACCTAGCATAGTGTAGCCTTCATGCATTTGCACTCGTCTATTACTCATTGGCAAAGTGAAACTAACTTCACCGTGGTGTCAGTCAACGACAAAACAGTTCTTCACAGTTAGTTACTTTCACTATTGACTGACAATGGGTTACCATCGAAAACGTAGGTTGGAAAAAGCATCACTTACCCTAATAATGTTCGAATGACTGAATAAAACCATGTTTATCCTGCAGAGGAGTTACTTATATCTCGTGACAGTGCGCCTTCAGCTGTGCTCTCGCCTAATCACTTTTAACCGTCATTACCAATTTGCAAATTATGGTGAATAACTACTCATAGTGAGATGTATTTCGTAATATCTTTATTCTAATTATGTTTCCCATTGTAGTCTAATCATGTACCGGTAATTTGTAATGTTTTGCATGGATGTGCACTGGTGCGCGTTCATGGATGATAGAAGGATGGTGCATTGTGCACCCGCTCATATGACTTGATAATGTGCTCTTAAAATAACATATAAACAACTCGCCATGGTCTTCTGACCAGGTTTCTCTTGGTTAGTGGCACAATGTGTTTTAGGTTGTGTATAATAACGATTTTAGACAACGCGCCAGATCCCCTCCTTAGGTTGTTAATTGCCACACCCCCTGGCACATTATTTAATATAAGAGACGTGCAAAATACGAATTTTACTTTGCACCTGGGAAAATAACTAGATTTCCGCCATGCGCCAGGTTGCAAAATAGGGCCCTAAATGTAGAAGTGTTATTTCTTTAAAATTAACTTAGCTGAATAACATTATTGACATTAGTTCAAGTGGATATTTTAAACTGTGAAAAGTAAACTTGCAACAGTTTAAGCCCTTTTATTTATCTATCTTTAGGTTTTGGGTGTGTTTTGAAATTTAGTTTGGCACTCTGAACACGGACTAGTGCTCTGTAGTTCGAAAAACAGGAGCATTCTATCTTCCTGAATTAACAAGGGCTAGCCTTTGCAGTGGCAGATCTGGGATTGGTTACAGGGATACAAGTTTCAACTCAAGTGGCCACACTGCTGACACAGTGTGGAATCACTATGAGAGGTCCTGATTAGTCCTTCATACTGGGTGCAGATGTGGATGTAGAGCCCCCCCCCCCCCAATAGCCCGTATCCCTGCTAATCCATTCCCCTGTGGGCGGCTCGACCCCTCTTCTTGCCCAACCCTTCATCGATGCCCCCTGCTCATAATGTGTGCCGCGTGGTCCTGCCTATTACCTACCGGCCGTTCAATTAGCCCCCATTTCCATAGTAATTCACAAGAGATGGGGGGGGGGGGGGGGGGGGTTGTGTTGCTAAGGTCAGCCTTGGCAAGGGGATGAGAGGTGTCCGACAGACAGGTAGAGTTTTAAGTGTTTGACTGAGGGAGAGTGAGCGCAACACATGGCATTCATCGCTGTGGTTTCATCATTCAGTAATTAGCAGTAATTTGCTCGTTCTTTAGATTCTTGGCAGATCAAATGTGGCATGACGGAAATGATCAGATACAAGGCAGACTACAGTAAGAGGGAGAGAAGAGGAGGAGAGGGAGAGCGGAAGACATTACGAAATGACATGACAGGGCAATTACTTAACAATTAAAGTGTACTACACCGTAGACACTCTGGGCCTCTACCCTCGTCTCTTTCTCATTCATGAAGAGGTGCCAATATGCCAATGGCAGTGCCAGTCCGTGCCCGTCTCTAGATGGGTGTGCTGATTACTTGGCCCCATTCCTGTGTGTGTGTGTGTGTGTGTGTGGGTGTGTGTGTTGGTGTGTTTGTATGTTTTCATTCATGTGTATGATAGAAAGACAGACAGATAGAGAGGGGGAGGAAGTGAAAAGAAAGAGAGAGAGAGAGAGAGAGAGGTGGAGAGTATGCAGATGCAAGCCCTGTCTCGTTTACAAAAATGCAAATGGAGTTGCCTTTGTGATATGCAAATGAGAGATTACAGAGCACTAATTAGGGTCAAAAGAACTGTTCCCGTCAATTAGGGGAAATAAAAAATGATCCCCGAACGCGTAGCCCCCTGTCCCCTCGCCCTGCCACGGATATCATCCCGCTTTTGTCTTTGTGAAAGCAAGACAAAAAAAGACCAATAAAGGAGACATGAATGCAAGGCCAGTGGTCGCTGTTTCTATTAGCACGTGTTTGAGAGGGTGACAGCCCAGTCTGTGTGTGTGTGTGTGAGAGAGAGAGAAAGAGTCTGTGTGTGTGTGTGTGTGTGTGCGTGTGTGTGAATGTATGTTGCTGTATTTGTGTGAGCCTGTGTCAGTGTGAATGTGTGTATGTATGTGTCTATGTATGTGTGTGTGTGTGTCTGTCTGTGTCTGTTTCTAAGTAAATGCATGTGATACCAACCATGGGTACATGTTTGTTTGTTAGCATTTGTACCATCCTCCTCTTCCGCTCCTCCTCATCTTCATACCTGTGTTATGCACCAGCAGCACAGGCAGCAGACGAGCAGAGAAGAGAAGAGAGGAGAGGAGAGGAGAAGAGAGGAGGGCAGGATTAGCATCCTAATGGCCTGGGCGCGGGTCCCTCAGCCTGTGCTCGGTGCATCGCCCAGAGATCAATTAGGCCAGTCCCACCACCACTCACCCAGACAGCCCGCCTGCCTGCCGGCCTCCCTGCCCACCCCGCCATGCAGCCCGGCCCCTGGCCCCACCACACCACTGCTACCCACCCCCAACCCCACCATCCAACAGCCAACCCCCCTGCCCCAGCCCTGCGACCTCCACCTCAGATCCTCCACTAGATGTCTGCGTCTCCTCTGCCATCTCCCACTAGAGCGCCACTTCTGGGTCTCTCTCTCTCTGTCTCTATCATTCACTCTCATCATCTTCTTTGGCCTCTTTCCGTGTTTGTCCGGTAGATTTGTTGACCTCCCTTGGCTGCTTTTCTCCGTCGTCCTGGCTTTCCTTTGTGTTGTCATGATCCCCTTTATATTTACAGCTCTCCATTCTTTTGCTCTGTTCTTGTCTCTCTCTATCTTTCTTTTTTCTCAGTTCAACTTAAACACCCAGTTCAAACGCTGTTTTTTCACTGTCAAAGCAAAACATGGTTTACAATGAAGTTTGTTTCATCTATGGTTTATTTGTGTTCATTTGGCCATAGTAGTTTGGGTCCATCTCTCTCTCTCTCTCTCTCTCTCTCTCTCTCCTCTCTCTCTCTCTCTCTCTGTATTTTCATGTATCTGTCTGTCTGCCTATATTTTCCCTCTCTCACTATTACTTCTCTTATTGTGCATATTTCCTCAAGTCCCTAAATACGCCCTCTCACACCAAATCCCTGTTTCGCCGCAAGAGAGAGAGATGTAAAAGAAAAAGCAACAACAACGCGGGATAACTCGGACAAAGTCTCTCTCTGTGCTCCTGGATAGATTCAGCTCTGCAAATGACGGATGTCTCGCCTGCTTTCTTCAATCTTCTCCCGCTCAATGAAGCTGAAAAGCTGGGGACAGAGGCGCAGAAAGAACCCTGGCTTTCCTCGGTCTTTGGTGACCAGTGATCCAACGGATCATTTCTGCCGCCCCTCCACAACCACCGCCTCGCTCCACGGCTGTCCGACCCGTAGAGGGATATTCTTGCATTTACACCATGCAAGCTCAGGATTGGCCGTACCTGGGGTGGTAAATCAGCCGGGGAACTGGTTTAATGGACCCCACTGCAGACAAAGAGGTGGGGGTCCAGTCAGACAGATAAACTTCAGGAGGGATGAATGGAGAGAGAGACAGAGAGAGACAGAGAGAGGAGGGAGAGGAGGGGGGTATGGAAAATGAAGGGATAGATAGAGGAAGAGATCTGCCTCTCTGGAAGGTAAAAGCTAGGTGTGGTAAAGATAAAGGCTCAGTGTGTGTATGTGTGTGTGTGTCTGTGAGTGTGTGAGGTCCATGGAACATTTGAGGGATAAGAGTAGGGTTACTCCCACACAAACACACACACACACACACACACACTAGGATAGTTCTAGCTGTGTGTGGGGTGGGGGCTTTAGGGGTCAGGTGCAGTAGTGTGACGAGGGCCTGAACACATAGGGAGCGTTGTACCTACCTCTCACTGATCCTCAGGAGTGCACTCACTCACACACACACACATACACTCTCTCTCACACACACACACACATGCGTGCACGCACACACACACATGCGTGCACACACTCAAACACACATACACTCGCACACACACTCACACCAACACTTGTCTTAGATGTCTCAGATGTCCTTTGATACATCATTCCACTTCCTAAAAGGTTTATTTACTCTAATTTGAACTCCCAAATCATATCTGTAAACTTTTTTCGCCTTTCATCACCATACAGTACTCTCCAACAATTCTGGATACTGCCTCTTCGTATCTGGTCCCAACTGCAGGAGGGTGGTGTACAGACTCCACATGATTTGCATTCACCTTATCAGTTCCTTTAACAGTCATCTCACACCCACACCCTGCAAAAACCCAGTTTCTCTCTCTCTCTCTGGCTCATGTGCTAGTTCCTTTGTTCGAGGTAGTGATGGAGAAAAGAGAAGACAGGAAATCATGTTCAGATGAGAGAAAAATCCTGCTCATCCTTCTATCCTTTCATTGTCAGATTTGCTTAAGGAATCACTGGTAATAGCTTGTGATTTGACAGTCCATTATCCACGGCTATGTGTAATGACTTCTTTAGTCTACTGTGAGCATCTGTTTCACTCAGTATGTCAGAATGGCTGTTTTACCATAGACGGGTAGACAGGCTATGCTATTCTATACATCTATGTTATGTAATTTACATACATTCAGGGACATGCACTCACTGGCCCTACAGCTTTCCAGCTTGTATGTGTGTGTGTGTGTGTATGCATGTCTGTGTGTGCATGTGTGTGAGTGTGTTTTGGAGAGCCTCAGCGTCTGCATAAGGGGTCCGAGGGGCCAGATTAGGATGGTTCGGTGCGATGGGGGTGGGGTCCCGATCCGCCTTCTCACCCCCACACTGATCTCTGAACCGGGTCTCCCTGCCTGCTCCTCAACAACTGTCAATCATCCAAGCAGATGGAGAAAGGGGTTCTTGCTGGGGGGGGTCGGTAGGGGTGATGAGTGGGGGGGGGGGGGTGGCTGGGGGTCAGCGCTTCACGGATGGCGAGAGGTTCATGCTCCATTGAAACCCCTTGTGCCCCGTGACTTGGCGATTTGCAGGCGCGACCCGGGGTGGAGGGGATAGATAGATGGAGGAGAAGAGCGAGACATGGGGGGGTTAGCATGGGGGGAGCAGACAGACAGTGAAGCAGTCTCGTTTTAAATGAGGCATCGCCAGCCGCTCCCCCTCTCTCTCTCTCTTTCTCTCTCTCTCCCTTTCCTCTGACTCTGTTTCAGTCCCGAGTCACTTCACCTCCAAACTTCTGTGGTACTAATCTCTAGAACTCTAAACTAGTCACCTTCAACTATGAAGCCATGGATTACACATGCAGATTATCCAGGTTCATTATAGGACCGTTGAGTGTTCCGTTCTGTTTTGTTTACCATAAGAATCTAGGACATCCTATCTATCAATTTCTCTCTCTCTCTATCAACCTGTCTATCTATCTGTCTACTTGTCTGTCTCATTTTCTTTCTGTCAAATATTCTGTATAGAATCTGTGTGAAATTCTGTATATTTCAGAATAACTTTACTATGATTGATTTTTTTCTTTCACTATGGTGATGGAGACAATGTACTGCCTGGTCTGTGGCACGGTGTCAGTGTCTTTAGCCACTCCATAATGCAGTTGTAAAAACAGATGTCCCTGGCTATTATTTGTCTCTCTGTGGTGGCACATTCCAGCAAGCTGAGTACAGAAGAATAAGGGAGCGTCATGTGGCTAGCGGGAGATTGGAGACTCAATGGAATGGCTGATCATCTGTATTGATCCACGCGCCTCAAGCTGGCGAGATCAATACAGCATCTGTGTAGTTGTGCAGCACGTGCTTCAGAGACGAGGCTCGGGATAGCGCCTGTCGCACCTTCCTGCGGCGTGACATGACTGATCGGATCGCGGGGGAAGGGGGTGGGTATCTAGAAAGAGGAGGGGGGTAGAAGGAGAAAACATGGCGGCATGTTTTTTTGACTCTCAAACAAAATAAATGAAATGAAAATCATGGTTGTTGGGCCATTTTACCCCTTCAATTCAGTATACAAACAGCAATGCCATCATATCATCATATCCACCATCACTGATCCTAAGGTAGAAGATAACCCAAAACAGAACAATGAACTAAACAAATCTCAATCATGAGACCAAAAATATTCATCCAACACTGAGGAGGAAAGTGTGGAGAGGATAATTGAATTGCTAACTTCAGTGGAAGAGCCATGATGAACACACATGACTAGCGGTAGGAAGTATATGGATTAAAGAGAGGTTTAATATTTCACCTAGAATGGAGGACATCTGCTAAGCTGCAGTGAGATGGGATCCCCTGACACAACAGGAAGTGTGAATATTCCCTTCTTTTACACTATTGGTATATTGGTATAAGGCCAACACCTTGCCAGTGCTACGGTTTACAATTTCACAGTGCTATGGTTCATAATTTTATTTTCTATGGAGCTATCGCACTTATCCCTAGCTGTTGGTAAGGGTGTTCTCGTTCTACTGTTGATTAGATGATTCAGTTGAACCAAATGCTAAAAGGAAGAATGAGAATAGCTTTGACAACACTGTTCCCATACAGTCATGCTAATAAAGTAACTTTGAATTTGAATAAGATGTCCTTCATGAATTTCCCCTGGGGATCAATAAAGTATCTATCTATCTATCCATCTATGGGTGAAGAGACATCAATGCCTTGTGTTTTATGTTTTCATTTGTACATTAAGTTAAATGCATGCCTTTCATCGTATCTTCACCTAACTGGGCAAAAACTCCCAGGCTTGTGTGGCTCCACTGAACCCTGACCTGAGTTTAACCAACATGCCAGCAGTGAAGTGACAGAAAGAGAGAGAGGACAGAGAGAGAGATAGAGAGAAAGGGAGAGAGAGAGAGAGACCCCCCACTTCTGTCCTCACAACCCCAACCTCAACTCTGTCCTCCAACACACACACACACACACACAACTTCCCCACCTGCCCTCCAGTGACCCTGGGAGTCTAACCCCCTCCCACCCCAAATACACACCACCCGGGCAGAGCGGACTATTGTTTACTTTCACTCTCTCCCTCTCCCTCTCTCTCTTTCTCTCTCTCTCTCTCTCTCTCTCTGGGCTGTGTGGAAGAGAAAGCAGGGAGGGAATTGTTGCATTGTTGTCTCATCCTCCTGACCCTGGGCGCCCCCATTCACTGCACTCAAAAGCACCATCTGTAAGAACCAACAGTCAGGGGCCAAGAGAGATGGAGAGAGAAGGAGCAGGAGAAAGGGGGTGGGGTGGAGAAAGAGTGAGAGAGTGGGAGGGATGAAGGAAAACACAGAGGGATAGAAAGAGACATATGTCAAGTGAGGGTAACAGAGGCAAGATGAATCAGTACCAAAACAAATCCAGGCATGTGCACAAGTTTGTTTGTAGTTTTGTTTGGAGTGTATAGCTGTATGGCTGTTTGTTAAGAGTTAAGAGCTCAAACAAAGTAACACCTCCTCTCTTATTTAACTTGATGTCTTTTTTCTCACTTCTCTCTCTGTCTGTCTGTCTCTCTCTCTGTATCTGTGTCTCCCCATCCCTCCATCCTGGTGTGTGTGTGTGTTCGGAGGAGCATTCCACGGCGCTCTCTCAGCGGCTGCATATGTGTGGAAGGCGGCATTTTCCCATGGGGCTGCAGGTGAAATCTAGGACTCGCTCGCTGAGCCCCTCCGAGGGACGCCATCTGTCCCCGTCGCCTCATTTGCAGGGAGGGGGGACTGACACCCCCCTTCCCTCGCTCCCCCTTCTCTCTCCCTCCCTCTCTCCCTCTACCCCCCCCCTCCCCCCCATACCTCCTCCCCCCTCATTCCCCACATTCACCTCATGCCGGCCCAGCAGGCGGCATCACCCAAAAATGGACACACACACGCACACATGCACACACATACACAAACACACACATACACATACACGCACACACAGACACACACACACATGCACGCACACCACACACACACACACACACACACACACCGACATACACACACACAGACACACACAGACACCCTCCTCCATGCTCACCCACCCCTGTCACTAACCATCCCCTCCATCCTCTCCCCACTCCCTCCCTCTCTCCAGTCTCTCTTCATCCCCCTCTCCCCCGCCGCCACCACCAGCTACTGTATCTCCTTCCTTACCCCCTTCTCTGTCTCTCTCTCTTTCTCTCTCTCAGTCTCTTTTTGTCTCCTTTCTCTCCTTTCGTTTCTGATACACCGTTAACACTGTTATATGACACCATGCACCCCAGACATGATCGTATGCTAATCACTAGACCACAGTTGATATTGCTTCTGGTCTGGCTACTTTCAGTCTCTCTCTCTCTCTCTCTCTCTCTCTTCTCTCTCTCTCTCTCTCTCTCTCCTCTCTCTCTCTCTCTCTCTCTCTCTCCTCTCTCTCCTCTCTCTCTCTCTCTCTCTCTCTCTCTGTCCCATTCTCTCTGGGTTTGGATGTACATGTTAATTTAATTGACTCAGATTTATGAGTGCAGTAGTTGTTGGCTCACACACAGAAATGCGTATGGTATGTTGGTACCTCACTGTTTGGCCTACTGCTAATCGGCTGTGATGATATCAGATGTGTATGTTAATCTTTGGGGGAATATTGCTGGAGGAATATTGCTCCCACTTGCTCGACTTACTCAAATCATTCAATTTTCAGTTGTTTTCAGAGTTGTTTATTTGTTTATTTACCTATTTACATATTTGTGCTTTCCTATTTATCTAAAATAAAACATCCATGTCTAACCACCACATTTCACTGCCCCACCTCATCCTTGTTTATGGACATAAATAGTAATGTTTAATAGCCTGACAAGATTACAGCTATATAAAAAAATACATCTGTGATATGTTTTTAACCGTCATGCTGTAGAGATATTTAGAGGCGTTTTCATGGGCAGCAAAAGCGAGGTGTGTGTGTGTGTGTGTGTGTGTGTGTGTGTGTTAGCATTGGGGATTGGGTTTAATGGCTCTTGTGCCAGTGCGGCTGCTAAACAGGAGCGGGCGCTGCCATGGTCAACGGTCGGCGGGTCCTGGCGCAACGCGGTGGCACTTTCACGTGGGAACTCGGCCACTGCGCTCAGACAGACAACGCTGGACGGGGCAGCAAAGTGTGAAGCTTCCAAACTGTCACTGCACAGACAACACACACACGCACACACACACACATACACACACAGAGCCCCTCCCTAAAACACAGACAGACACACACACACACATACACACACACACTCATGCACGTACACCCCTCCTCTTTTACCCAATGCTCCACAAAAGGGGCCAGACACGCACACACAGTCTCTCACACACGCCCACTCTCAAACTCGCCAAAACAGACAGAAATACTGACACGGGCAGACACACACACACACACACACACACATACACACATAACACAAACAGAAGCACACACACAAACACACACACACACATACATTATATCATTCTCCAGCTGTTTTACCAGTCAGAAGAGACAGAAAAGTTGTAGGATTGTGATTAATTCAATGTTCACTCTCACAGACACAGACAGTGTTGAAAGTGTCCATGTTGGTCCCAGCTCCGAACTGGTGGACAGTGGTGGGTGAACTGGTTCAGGAGATGGCAGGACTGTGGGCATGGATAGGGGCTGATGGGGGCTGCCAGATTTGTGGCAGGACAAAGCAGTGGTGGGGCGGACGGCGGCGGATCGTTGGGTCTGTCCCCCTGGGCCTCCCGAGGGTCACCCCGGAGATGACCCCGCCCTGATTGTTTCCCGTGGCTCTGTCAGGCCCAATTGTTGCGGACCGGCTTAACGGGGAGAGAATGGGGGGGGGGGGGGGGGGGTTCGGGTGCTTGTAGGAAGGTGAACCACGCCCCCCCCACCCCCCCTTTTCACTTCGGCCCCCAAGATAACTGACTGCTTGACCTAAAAAAACAACCCCACCCTACACAGAAGAAGAAGAAGAAGAAGAAGAAAAAGAAGAAGACTGTCAAAATAAAAGTCACTGTCCATTTAGAGTGGCCGCATAGTTAGAGAAAGTGAAGGCATCCCTTGAGTTGTATCCGCACAAAAATGTTCTGGGTCTTTCCTGGGTGAGTGCTACACATTTCCACCTGCAGTAGGTGCTGAGAATCAGGCAACCCGTTTTTGGCAAAAATCAGAGAAGTGAAAACATAACCTCCATGGCGGTATACACTCTACTGAGTTATTGTACAAAGTTATTGTAATATTATCATCTTTTGATTTTTCTTCTTTTACTTTATAAATGCCTTGGCAACATTGTGTATTCAGTCATGCCAATAACACTTATTGAACTGAATTGAGAGGGAGAGAGAGAGAGAGAGGATGAAAGGATGATGGTGATGGAGTGAGAATGAGAGGGTGGACTGGTGCAGGCAGGAGCTCTATCTGTGGAGTTGGAGGCTCCAGCGCAGAAACTCTCTCTCTCTCTCTCTCTCTCTCTCTCTCTCTCTCTCTCTCTCTCTCTCTCTCTCTCTCACACACACACACACACACACACACACACACATCCAAAGGTTTAAATAACATCGTCTGCCATTTCTTAGTCATAATGCCGAATAATGGAACAGCAAGGTCTGGTCAAACACTTAATTAATTTCTGATTGGACAAGAGGCTTTCCATGAGTGGTGATATCTTGGCACAAATCCACTCAGACTCTTCAACACTGTGTGTTGACCCTGACTTCTATGGCTGATCTATAATACAAAGCTATAATGCAATTATCATTTGTTAAATTCATTATGCTACTGGGATATCAAATCAAAACATTTCTTAGCTAGTTCATGTCAAAGGAGTTTATTAATCTCTTTTAGCTTATCACCGTGACCAAGGGATTTTTTTACCCTCATCAGGTCTGCTTCAGCTCACTGCCTTCACTTAAGTGTCCAACAATCAACAGACGAGATTTGTGTTTAAAATCCCCCCGCATGTTCCTCCTTGATCGATGATGCGACTGCGTCCTGTTTCCACTGCGTCCCATTTCCATTAGCCAAGCAGTGCCACTGTCCGGAAAGAGCCGTGGGCTTGTATGTGAACAAATGGCTTAATTGATCATTGATTGGCGATCAATACTGTACACGTGTTCCTGATCTTTACGAGTAGGTGATTGAGAGTGAGCAATAAAATCAGCCAGATAGTTTGACAGGCGCCACGGACCAATGTATTCAGGGGACAGAGAGAAAGAAGGATGGTGAGAGATAGTGAGAGTAAGAGAGACATAGAGAGAGGGATGGAGAGAGACAGAGAAAAAAGAGAAAGAGAGTGTCAGATAGAGAGAAAGAAAGAAAGAGGGAGCCATCATTATATTGCAATTGATATCTCAATGCCCATTCTTTCTAAAATGTTGAAATGTCTCAAATGTTGCACTAAGGACACATACACACAAACACACACACATTCACACACATACACACACGCGCGCACACACACACACACACACACACACACGTGCAAAGAACATAAGAGGAGAAGGGTGGCGGTTTCCGAGTGGCAAGGGTCTTGGTTGCGTGGGGGCATCACTTGGCCCCTCAATGGCTCCCCTCTCACGAGCACATCAATGGGGGCCTTTGATCACACTCCGCGCCTTTGTCTTAAAAGGGCCACGCGCACGCAGGCTCAGGGCAGCCGTACCCCAGCTCCCTGCCTCAGGTACCCCTCACACTCATGGCGCCCTATTAAATATGTAACACAAAGACAAAGGAGCAGAGATTGGAGGGAGGGGGGGGGAGGTGGGGGGGCAGCACTCAGTGGCTTTGAAGAGGAGAACAGCTGAGGAACCTAGAAAATAGAGATGAGCATTCACAGACACACACACACACAAACACACGCACACACGCTAGCACATGCGCACACACACACACACACACACACAGACACACACACACACACAGACACACACACACACACGCTAGCACATGCACACACACACACACATACACACACACACAGTTACATTGCAGTACAAATACATAAATGCACATAAGATACACTAACAAAATAAGCGTGTTCACAAACACACTTACTGACTTACTGTACACACACAAACACATAATATTTGTACACATGGGTCACAAATTTTCTCTAATTTCCACAATTAACAATGTCCACTTCCCAGTGCAAAGGTTTTCGTCTGGACATAAACCAAGAGCAATCCTGCACCAATGCTCTGTCTCTAAGAGATGAGCGTGGAATGTTCTGGTCTTTTGAAGGTTTGTTCATTAGGAGAAGAGGAGAAGAGCGTGCCTGAGATGTCAGCCTGTCAAACAGGTTTATTTCTCCCTATTGGCCTGTGCAGCGTGTAGAGAAGCTTCCCCAGAGAGGATTGATGCCTGAGGTACGACATCAACATTTTTATAATGCCTTTTCATGCTCAGAGTCGAGGCTGTCAGTCACATAAGAACATGCCAGTGCTCATTGGAGCAGAGTTCCATATATGCTCATCGATAATTGGTCGAATGAATTACCATTTTACAATATACTGAACAATTATTGTTATTATCATTATTGTTGTTATTGTTTATAATTGTTTTTACTGTAATCATTGTTCATAATCTCAAGTGAACATGTGAATTTCACTTGACCGGTTTGGATTGGGCTGCCTATGGGAGTTCCTTCTGTGAAAAATGTCTCTCTGTGTGTTTGTGTGTGTGTGTGTGTGTGTGTGTGTGTGTGTGTGTGTGTGTGTGTGTGTGTGTGTGTGTGTGTGTCTGTGTGTGTGTATGTTTGGCGGCACCTTCCCGCTTCTGCCTGGCGGGGCCTGCACCTGTCAATCCTGCTCTTCTGTCCAATCAATGTCCTTTCTCATCCCATGCTATAAAAAAGCAATATGCAAATGGTAAAGGCTTGTGTGTGTGTGTGTGTGTGTGTGTGTGTAAGGGGAGGTTGGGATTGAGAAGAATCCGTCTGTCGATCTGGGGGCCCCTGCGTTGCCGCTAGTTCTTCAAAAGCTGCGGTGGCGGCTGCCGGCCAGTCGGTCGCTCTCAGACTGGTCTCCGTCCAGCCTCCTCGTCAATCTGGCCCGAGCGGATCGGCCATTTCTGCTCCATCTGGGGTGCCATCCATCTCGGACGTGTTAACCCCCGGCGAGCTGTGAAATGCCCATTATGTGTGTGCAGGCATGTGGGGAGAGAAAGCCCTGGTGTCATCCCCTCCTTTCTCTTTCTCTTTCAACCTCCCTCTCTCTACCTCTACCCCTCTTTCTCTCTCTCTCATGTGCCATCTATCTCAGGCCTCTCTTTGACACTCACAATTGCACAATTGCCCCACCACCCCCACCCCCACCCCCACCCTAGGCCTGGATATAAAAGCTGATGGAATGATTGACCAGGCCCTGAAGAATGGCGAGGGCAGCATCCTGTCCACCCCCAGAATTCTCTAACCCCTTCACAACAGCTCACTGCCGGACGGAGAGCACAACATGTATTGCAGAACTTATTTCTATTACCATGATGGCCATGGTGGAAAATGAATTAAGATGTGTGCTATGAGGTTATTTGTATGCTAATTGATTGCATTATACATACATATTACACAGATCAATGTGAATATAAACAATGACAAATAGAAGTATATGTGTGTTTGTAAATGAGTGTGTGTATCTGTGAGCATGAGTTTATGTTTTCATCACAAACATGTTCTATGAGTTCTATAATTTCTTTGATATTTTCTACTGCATGTTCTCTATGCTTCTGACAAGGCTATTTTCTTTTTAAATGGTCGTGCGGATGAAAAGAATTGAATTGCACTACATTGAAATGTGAGGGCGAGACAGAGAGAGATAGAGAGAAAGAGAGATAAAGAGAGAGCAACCAGAGTGTGAGCAGTGACAGAAAGAGATTAAAACAGACACAGAGAGAGAGAGACAGAGAAACTATAGCGATTGTGAAGGTCACAGGAAGAAAAAGAGCAAGAAAGGGATGAAAAGAGAGAGACCATTGAAAGCATAAGGGGCAGAATAAGAGATATATGGAGAGAGAGAGAGAGAGAGCACAGAGCATGAGGGGCCAGAGTAAGAGAAAGATAGAGAGAGAGACAGAAAGAGAGAGACCACAGGGAGTGTGAGGGACCTGAGTAAGAGACATTTGGAGAGAGAGAAGAGAGGGAGAGCGAGAGAAAGAGAGAGAGAGAAAGACCATAGAGTGTGAGAGGCCAGGGGCTTCCATTAAGTGCTGCTCCCTTGAGAGACTCTCATTAGCAGATAAAACAATGTTCACTTAATGCAGCCGGCTACACTCTTCATCACTCTTCATAATGTACGTTTAGTGTATGGACCAGCCCCCCCCCCCCCCCTCTTCCTCCTCATCACGCCTTAACACTGCACATTCATTACCCCAACAGCCACCACTGCCACCGCATTCCCAAGGCCCTGACACGTCCTGAAGAGTACCTCACAACCAGTGTGGCTCCATGCTTGTGTGTGTGTGTGTGTGTGTGTGTGTGTGTGTGTGTGTGTGTGTGTGTGAGAGTGAGCGAGTTTATTAGTGTGAGTGGTTAAATGTGAGAGAGTGTATCAGTGTGTGAGTGTGTGTGTGTGTGTGTGTGTCTGTGTGTGTTTGTGTGTGTGTGTGCACATGCATGTGCCTGCGCACAAGGGCCTGAAGGCATATTAAAACTTCAAGTGTATTTGTGTTGTATGCAAGTGCGGTTGTGTGTGCTTGTGTGCACTGGTCTATCTTTGTGTGTGCGCATGTGTGTGTATGTGTGTGTTTGCATCTGTACACGTGTGCACAGTTGCATGTTGGTGTATGAATGAATGCCTGAGGGAGTGTTACTGTGAAAGTATGTGTTTTGAATTCAATGTGTGTGTGCGTGTGTGTGTGTGTGTGTGTGTGTGTGTGTGTGTGTGTGTGTGTGTGTGTGTGTGTGTGTTTGTGTGTGTGCATGCACATTTGCACCTCTGCAAGCCTTGTGTATGCTTACTGGCCTGCACAGTGGCCATGCACACACACATCATAACCGTGGCGTCACATCTTGTCCGCTCTCTTATTTAGCTCCAGTCCTCTCTGCCCCTAGCTGGCGCTGCCGTGAGAAGGCGTGCACGTGTCACTGGCGTGTGTGATATCTGTGCGCCACACATAAATAAACAACAGAGACAAACAAATGCTTCGCTGGTGTTACAAACCCTCCCTGTAGAGTCCCCTACATTCAATTAGAGGCCTGTAATTAATTGGCCTAGGCTGACTCACTGGCTGGCTGGAAGGAAATAGAAGAGAGAGAGAGAGAGAGAGAGAGAGAGAGAGAGAGAGAGAGAGAGAGAGAGAGACAGAGAGAGAGAGAGAGATGTAGGTGGGCCTACTGGGAGTGTGTTCCAGACCACATGCATTATACAGTGAATGCTGGTGCCAAGGATTGCACACAGAGCCCCTAGTGGTGGTATGATGTAAGTGCGCATTAAAGGCATCCGCACAGAGGGAGCCCTTAAAATAACTTGGCAAGATTACATGCACACATTTAAAACACATAAAACACATAAAAACATATTTAAATTGCAGTGGGGCATCCAATGTCTGTATCTGTACATTTTTTTTGACTACATAAGTTTTAGTTTTTATGTAGCTTTACCTCACAATTTTACCCTTAACATGTTCACAGCTATGAAAAACATGCAATGAGCAATAACCACCATTCTGAGTCCCAAAACCATTTACTCCACAAGCTCATTTAAACAAAAACAGCCACATAACCACGCCAGCCACAATGACCCCCTTACTGCCTCTCTCTCTCTCTCTTTCTCTCTCTCACTCTCTCTTTCTCTCACTCTCTCTATCTCTCAGCATTTCTCTTTTTCTCTCTCCAGACTTGTTATGCAGATTCCAAACCCCATCTTTCCACCCCTCCTCTCTCTCTCTCTCTCTCTCTCTCTCTCTCTCCCTCCTTCACTCTCTCTCTCTTTCCATCGGCATCTCCCCAGGGGAGCAGGGGAAGGGCAGGGAGAAAGGAAATGAATTCAGCGATGCTGCGAGTGGCAACACACATCTGCATCTGTAATTAGCCCCAGAAAGACACACACACACACACACACACACACACACACACACACACACACACACACACACACACACACACACACACACACACAGTGCACTGCCTTCCTTGTTTCTTCCCTTCCTCCCTCTCTCTCTCTCTCTTCTTCCTCTCGTCTGCCCTCCCTCTCACGCTTTGCCCCTTTCTCTCTCTCATCCTCTCTCAAAGGCTTTTTAAGAGACGCTCGGTGGGCCAATTAAGGTGAGTGTCTGTGTGTGTGTGTGTGCATGTGTGTGTGTGTGTGTGTGTGTGTGTGTGTGTGTGTGTGTGTGTGTGTGTGTGTGTGTGTGTGTGTGTGTGTGTGCGTGCAAGTGTGTGTGTGTGTGGGTGTGGGTGTGTGTGCGTACGTGCGTGCATGTGTGTGTGTGTGCGTGCGTGCGTATGTGTGTGTGTTTGTGTGTGTGTGTGTGTGTGTCTGAGTGCTGTGCCACATCTTCTGTATGTGAAAGTGTATACAGTATGCATGTTTTGTGTGTGTATGTGTGTGGGAGAGAAAGAGACCAAGTATATGGGGGGATGGGGAGCTGTTATCAGGGTTATAAGTGTGTACATAAATAAAACTGAACAGTATTTAATGTGTGCAGATGTACAGAATATTTATGAGAGTATATTTTGGGTTTAGTGTTTCCAAATAAAATGCGGGTCAGCATTAGTATATATTAGGAATTCTATTCTATTTTATTATATTCTAAACTCTATTCTATTCATTTAAATTCCATTCAATTTCATGTATTTTAATATTGTGAAAGTAAACTCATATCAGTTCCATTCAATACAATGCATTACAGTTCTTATAGTGCTTTCAACAATAAGTTTCAAGGTGCTTTACAGAACTTGTGGTCACCTATAACCAAGCACCTATAGAACCAGAAGGAGGCCTTGAGCAGAACCTACCCTGGAAGACCGCCTTATAGGCCCAAGGTTGACAGAGAAGAAGAGGAGAAAGAGACAGAGTTGAACAGGGCAGAGTGAGGGCAACAGATGTCACGAGACAAGAGAAAAAGGACTTGAAAAGAGATAGAAATACATACTCATACAGGCAGGATCTTGCTTGACAACCCTGAGCAACACGAGGAGTGTCTGTGTCTATGGCAGACCACACAGAGGGAGGCCAGGCCTTTCAGTCCGTACGGGACACAACCTTCAACCTGAGAGAGCAAGAGAAAAAGAGAAAGGGGGGGGGGGGGCACTCTTTTACCTACCTGCAAAGGCTTGAGAGAGAGGTGAGGAGAACCCCACCCCCACCCTCCCACCCCACCCCCTGGCAGGCTGAGGTGCTGATGGGAGGGGGTGGAGAAGGAAAGGGTACGGAGGGCCACCCTCCGGCTCTTTAGAGGGGTGCGCTCAGCAGTGAGGCCAATTAAGAGCCAGGAGAATGGCAGGGGCTGTGCACACAAGCCCACCCACCCGACAACCAGGGGGGACCCAGCTAACATTTACACTAGCCATTGCCACCACCACAGCTGCTGCAGTAGCCTCCATCCACCACCACCACCACAGCCACCACCACCACCACCACCACCATGTCAGAGCACGTCACTAAGGCCTGCACCTGCTCTCGGCATTCAGCCGAGCTTCCTGGAAGCCTGTCAATTACCTTGAGCTCTGACTCAACGGAATCCAGAGGGCGTTTCTGCAGAACACAGGAATGTCCTTGAGGAAGAAATCGCAAAATAGGCCTACTACATCCTGCAACAGGCTCCCCAACAGGCTCGCAGCCACCAATTCTTCTTAGAAAAATGGGGGGGGAAAACACACACCAAAATAAACAAAAAAAATTAGTTTGAACTATGTAACTAGGAAGAGAAAGGCCCTACCCTGCTCTGCCCTGCTTACCTCAGTGCAGTCTGATTAAGCCACACACACACACACACACACGCACACACCTGGTTGGCAAACAGCAGGTGGCATGTGGTCTGGTCACTGGGGTCCTTAATGATAGCCCTCACCAGCTGCAACATAGGAGTGATACCTACAAACAAGAACAACAGCATTACACACACACACATGCACACACACACACACAGACACGTGCGCACACACACACACACACACACACACACACTCTTTTCCCGTAATATACACGAAACCAACGGGTGTACTTTCACTTACCGCTTTCACACCTTTGACAATACCGGTGAAGAAAAAAACTCACATGCACACACAGAGGTGAAAGCAGCTAAAAGTGCATATGCCAGACCAGTCAATGGGGCCGTGACGGCCGTGCAGAGGCATCACATTTCATCTGGTCAGTCTGGCCACCATTCTTTCTCCTGAGAGAAGAAGGAAGAGGGGGTTGCAGAGGAGGAGGAGGAGGGTATATTATGAGAAATATGACCAGTGAATAATGCATGGCCCTTTTGGTCAATGGGTCCTGATTTGCTTCAAGGAGCCCTCCTCTCTACCATTATGAGATTAAATCCAACCTTGGTCAGTCTGAAGGGGCGCACATGCCAGAGTGACCTGTCAACACTACAGTGGCTGGGGCAAGCTCTCTCTCTCTTTCCCCTCTTTCCCTCGCTTTTTCTGTGTGTGTGTGTGTGTGTGTGTGTGTGTGTGTGTGTGTGTGTGTGTGTGTGTGTGTGTGTGTGTATGTGTTCTGTTTGTGCTTACATGTGTATGGGTATATGACATTTTTCTCTTCATTATCACAGTCAATTGTAGTTTAAAAAGATCCATTAACCTTTGAATATAGTCAGTTCATACGATATTGAAGTTAAAATAGCCTTGTGCACGAGTAACCTACATGCCACAGAACGAGAACAGTGCTGTGTACATTCTGCTGAAAAATCCACTAAGGTCAAATCACTAAGGCATTCTATGTCAGGTTTGAGTCCATAAAGTGTGAATTATTATGTCATAGAGTAACACAGAGTGAAGAGCTCAAAGGTTTCATCCACAAGAAAAAAAAAACATTAATATGTTTGAAGTTAGCATAATATCAATCAGTAGAAACGAAAACAGTCAACCAACAGGACGAGGCAGCTGAAGGGTGCAGCGAAGCAGTAAAGAATGTAATGAAG
>NC_055966.1:19044531-19047031 GCF_018492685.1 Alosa sapidissima
TTAGCGCACGAGAACGCATAGGCTCGGCAGGCGCCAGTATGTGTGTGTGTGTGTGTGTGTGTGTGTGTGTGTGTGTGTGTGGAGGGGGGGGGGGGGTCCCCTGGGGGGGGTGCGACGGACCCCTCGCCCATAAATCTCGGCCCTGGTGCAAACAATCAATTTTCAATTTTAATTATTTACCAAGCCCTGGCCGGATGGAGGCATTCATTTTCCTCCTCTGTCCGGATTAAAAATTAAAAATTAGGAGATTAATATTTGGCAGAGTGGGCAGAAAACTGTGAAGGGCCTCCCTTCCGAAAATTTTATTAGCTTGCCTTCCTTCTGTGTGACGGGCAAGGTTAGCGATAGCCGCACGGGGCAATCAATAACTTCATAAATTCTCACTGACCCTCTCTTTTGGTTTAGAATACACCCACACACAATCTTACACAAACACACACACACACACACACTTTTTTCCTCTAGACTTTTAACTATCGATGCCCAGCTAAATTATATGTACAACTGAGCTAAAGTGTGCGATTCAGCAATTTTCCAAGGCAGGCTGTGCCCGTGGCCCCTGTTGCTCACCTGCATTCACATATTCTGCCTGGAAACTTAATTACCACAGCGGCAGCGATGGCGGCGGTATTGCTTTACCTGTTCAAAGACCTTCTGCCTCTCGTCACGGTGGTTGCAAAAGGAGAAACAGCGTGAAGAACAAAAAGGAGGAGTTGCATTTTGCTTCCGCATTACTTTTGCATTACTTTTGTGATTGTTCTAGTGTGTGCTCTATATGTGTGTGTGTGTGTGTGTGTGTGTGTGTGTGTGTGTGTGTGTGTGTGTGTTTGTGTGTGTGTGTGTGTGTGTGTCTACGTTTCTTTGTGTGTGTGCATGAGCGTTATTGAGTTCTGCCCCAGTATGAAGTCAGAATGAAAAATGAAGTCATCCCTGGGTCTTAGTTAGTTGTGATGTAAAAAGCGTCGCGTTTATCAGACATCTGGCGAAAGTGCCCCCCCCCTCCACCCACCATCACAAGAGCACAAGAGCTGCATGACACCAGCAGCATCATCAGTTAACAAACAGCAATTAACCGGCCATAACTCAGGACCTGGCACCAGCTGGCAGGCCCAGGCACTTAAGCTCCACCGCCGCTGCCTCCACGCAATCGCCGTGATGCATCAGACCGCGTGCCGGGGACCACGTCCCCCATCCCCCCCCCCCCCCCCAATAAATCTCCCAGCATCCTCGGCCGACGATGGAGGGTTTAGCGCCGATCAATGTGCGTGTGCTGTGGTCACGACCGCAGACCCCAGGGCTGGGATGACTTCATCAGGAGCCGGTGAGGAGTTCAAGTGCAGGAGACGGTTGGATGCTTTTGGACTGAGTTGTTTGTTTGTTTTTGGAAGCCAGGTTTGGATTCATGATCATGGTTTGTCACACCAGACAGTCAGCCACTCCAGTGTTATGGTTCAGAGGTATGGTTCAGAGTTAACTGCATTGGCTAATTAAGGAGATTTGGAGTTCAATAAGGCATGATTGCCTTTCATAACGCAGGTAGTTGGCATTCACACCCAGAAGAAAAAAACCTGAGGCCATTACCAATAGGGTTTCATAACAATAAAATAGGATAATGTCATCTTTTTAATTGTGTTTCTTACTGTGGCATTGCATGAGGAACAGATGAAAGTGACCAAATAGGGGTAACACATTTCTAGATTTTTTATACTTCAAAATGTTACCCACTGCAGACATGCTTTACTGCAAAAAAGTCCTGTAATTTGCCTTAAATGTT
Source organism: Alosa sapidissima (assembly GCF_018492685.1). NCBI lineage: Eukaryota > Metazoa > Chordata > Actinopteri > Clupeiformes > Clupeidae > Alosa > Alosa sapidissima. The sequence continues at coordinate 19,046,306 of NC_055966.1, forward strand.
TCCTTTCTTTTCTCATTGTGTGTTGCCGTAGTCTATACGGTATGTATAGAGACTACAGATAGAGTTTTGTGCTCTTTGTGATTCTTGTTTTTGATTATGTACTGTGTATTCAGTAAACAATTCACTGTATCACAGAAAACAACGGTTTTACTTTAGATTGGGAAAGAATTAGTCATCTGCAAACAAACACATGAGGATATGAGAGTATGTGTGTTTAGCTGTGAGACAGTGATTTTCGTTACTTGGCCTATGGCTGCCAATGCAAACCAAGAGTGTCTGGTTCCCGTGGTGACCACAGCAGGGGGCTGTCACTATGAGAGAGTGACATTCTGCGGAGCGTCCGGATCAGTAAAAGCAACAACATCTGTGCACATGTTACCAGCAGCACACAACACCACAGCGCACCAGTACAGCCGTCAATGGCCTTAAACTGTCTCCATTTGTATTGCTTCACCACACAGAGAATTGCATAGGATAAAAGAGATAAATATTGAATGAAAGACTTACATGTAATACAAACTGACCCAGTTGATAAGATAAGATAAGAAAATTGTGCTTCTCTCATTAAGGCATGTGTGCTATCTTGTTTCATCTTGTTTTATATTTCTGTATTTTTGTGGCAGTGCAAAGACAGACATCAAAGACACTAGATGACCGTGTGTGTGTTTGTGTGTGTGTGTGTGTGTGTGTGTTGTGTGTGTGTCAGTGTGTGTGTGTGTGTGTGTG
>NC_055966.1:19057031-19077031 GCF_018492685.1 Alosa sapidissima
AGAGGAGGAAGAAAAGGAGGTCCTGAAGTACTCTCTCCCTCTATTTCTCTCTCTCTCTCTCTCATTCTTTCTCTCTTTCTCATTCCCTCTCTGCCTCCCTTGTCTCGTTGAAAGCCACTTCTCCATAGGGGCCATTTCATTTGAGTGTCTTTAATTACATGAAATGGATTCCACAAGAGAGGGAGGAGGTCGGAAGAAAACAGAGAGGGAGAGAGAGAGAGAGAGAGAGAGAGAGACGGTAAGAGAGAAAGAGAGACAGAGATGAAGAGATGATGTAGACTGAAACAACAAGGACAGCGGCTAAGAGGAGAAAGGGTACGTGGTGTGTGTGTGTGTGTGTGTGTGTGTGTGTGTGTGTGTGTGTGTGTTTGTATGTGTGTGTGTGTGTGCGTGTGGAGAGAGAGAGTGGGGTCAACTTTACTTGCCTGCATCTGCGCGGGTCAGCACTCTTGTCAACAGCTGTGTCTATTCGGCTGGCTTGCCTTCGTTAACATGGATTTATCTTCCTCACTCAATATGGCTCTTTACCGAGCATACCGTTTGTATACAAATTGGGAAGAACAAATGCAAACCAGAATGAGCTGAAGAGCAGGTTCCAGCAACAGAGGTGGCTTACGTCTAATCAGACAATGAGGGCATTAATAATTAGTGCTATATAATGACAGACAGAATGCAGAAGTATGGTAAAGTTCCTAATGTTTCCTGTTAATGCCTCTGCATTTTCCTAGTCTGTCGCGAGTCACACACGACATCACTGACGATGGAAACAACAGCCGGATGTGCATTAAAAAATTAGCACAGTTGTGCTGACATCCTCATCAGACTGAAGAGCATAGAAAGAGAGAGAGAGCAAGAGAGAGAGAGAGAGAGAGAGAGAGAGAGAGAGAGAGAGAGAGATGCACTTCCTAACAAAATGCCCGAAATATGAGGAAATACAAACATTTTCATTCAATAAATTTAATTCAGTCCTCCGAGTTTGCAACCTGGACAAATGAGGCAAATGAGAATCCTCCCATCTCTCTGGCTGCTGATGGCCAAGCTACTGGACAAAACATTGTCACAAGGAGAGCTCATTTTTAAGTGGGGTAATGAAATGGCGCATGAACTGATAAATGCTTGGCTCTGTAAGCATGTCATGTTCAGTAGCGTTTGGTAGTGTGGCTGCTACAGTGACTTGTTAGACGGAACAAAAAGACAAGAACAAGAGAGGAAGAGGAGGAGAGAACAGAGAGGAAGAGTAGATGAGAGACAGAGAACATAGTAAAGGGCAGAGTAGGTGTGTGTGTGCATGTGTGTGTGTGTGTGTGTGTGTGTGTGTGTGTCTGTGTGTGAGTGTGTGTGTGTGTGTGTGTGTGAGTGTGTGTGTGTGTGTGTGTGTGTCTGTGTATGTATGTGCATATGTGTGTGTGTGTGTGTGTGTGTGTGTGTGTATGTGTGTGTGTGTGTGTACGCACACGTGCGTGTGTTCTGTGTAAGTGTGCGCGCTTGTGTGTGTTGTGTGTGTGTTTGTGTGTGCATGCATGTGTTTTTACGGCATTGGTGCCTGTGACCCAGTGAGCAGCGGTAGGAGTAACCAGCGTCACAGCTGCCCTCTGCCACTGCAGGGTCAACATTTGCATATAAAGAGCTGAGGAAAAATCTTTAGGTTCTCTCTCTCTCTCTCTCTCTCTCTCTCTCCCTCTCTCTCTCTCTTGTTGTTTCCCTCTCTCTATCTATCTCCTTCTCTCCTCTTCTCTTTCTCAAATTATACATGAACTTGACATAGCAGAGGGGTTAAGAGACATTGGTCTGAAGCCAACAACAGTCTGTTGTGTGTTGTGTCACTGTAGAATTTGATTAAATCATTAAATCACACACACACACACACACACACACACACACACACACACACACACACACACACACACACACACACACACACACATACTTTGGAGCTAACTTCTTTCTTGAGAAATAATTACTCATTCATTTCCTTCAAATGAAAAGCCACTTGCAATATCAATACATAATAAATTATTATGACCGCCGCTAGCGAAGCTAGCGAAGCGGTCATATAGGGATTGTCAAAGTGTTTTTTTTTTTTTTTTTTTTCCGTCATCTACTTCCTGAATTTTTGGTCAACGATACCCGGGACACCGAACCACCGGGGCACATGAAATTTGGTGGGTATGTAGCCCCACTAGACTTTTACGGAAGTGCTGGGCCCCCCGAACCGCAAAAAAAGCAGTTTTTCCTAAATAACTACCTGAACCGTGGCACTGAGGATGAAGAATCTTTTATGGTATGTTGGTCTCAAGGGCCCACATCAATCTGGCCCATAATCACTCATTTGTGATTTGCACCCCCCCGGTAAAAAATGAAAATGCAATATTATTCTGCTTTAATCGCGCCTATCTTCAGTTAAGATGTTCAGAACTGCACCAAATTGTATGTGTATGATTGACCTGGCATTCTCTGGGGGTATGCCAAGTTTCATAGAATTTCATCCATGGGGGGGGGGGGGGGGTCTAAAAAAAATTAGGTTATGTGTACATTTAGTGACCGTACACTCATTGGCCTGTAGATGGCGGTGCACACATATACACATGCACACACACACAGGCACCCACATACTATCGGTATTAGAACGGTCGATACATAATTACAAATTCAGTAGGATTAAAAGAAAGCCAAAATAAATATTCATCATCATCATCATGGCTGCATTTCCAGTATTGGCAATAAGTAGTCGTTTGTCCACTAGATGGCGCATCGTTGCAGTGAGACGTAATTTTGTTGGAAGTTAAAACTGGGTTGGAAAAACAATGGACGCTTCCAAACTGTAGTTTACCGGATGATGGTCACATGAAATGTAATTCCCATTTCTTCTTGAAGCCGAAATAAATCTGAGGATGTTTATCGGACATGCTTGGTTTTTTGCTTGGTTATAATTACGTTATAATATCAATAAGGACCTAGGTAATGTTACCGTTAGCGTTGGTTGAGTGATGGAGGCCAATTTGATTGATTGCATTTGTAGAAAACTATAAATGCGGTTATACCAAGCAAATTGATAGCAGCACTGTAATTGTATCTTTCGACTGTCATTTGTTGCACGTGCTACAAAAATCATTCTGTGCAATGGAAGATTTACCAAAGGCACCGGTCTGATACAGTTTTGCCTACATGTATACATGCGTGAGACTGAGACGCCTGTTTATTTTGTTTTAAGTGCGTGCAGGGTGTGAGAGGGGAATCGATGTGCTTTGATTCCAGCTTGGTAGTTGTAGTCTGTGAAATTAAAAAGCACGTGTGTGTGAAGTATCCAAACAATGACACCTTCATTTCATTATGGCTGCTTTAGCAACACACCTTAAGCTACTGTGTAGTGGGTCCCATTTAGAAGTGGCTACTTCATTCGCGCTTTCCTTGACTCATGGAGCTGCGTGAATTTTATTACAACTTTTCGCCACGACATGGCAGTTTAAGTCCGCTTGATACTGTAAGGCGTAAGCCATTGGTTTCCAAAGGAGATTTTATTTGTGTCGCCAGCATAGCCTATTGACAATTTATGTTGTAAATAGGCCTACCTTATAAGCCTACCTGTAGCTTAGGGAAGCTAACAGCTTTCTATTAGGATCTAGTTTGTTAGTTACAGTTTTGTCATAACTCCCTGATGCATTTTTGCATTTATAATAGCCAGAGCGTGGATATCTCAATCGGAAAATTAAACAATATCGGGTGCCTATGGACTAGGCTGGGTGAACCCAGCCTGATCTGCCCGCTATTTATTTTTTGATTTCTTAAAAGATTGAGCTTGGTCTGGTGAAAGCCAGACTAGCCATGGACCTCAGTTACACAATGCAAGGGAACATGAATTAGCCTATATTTGCACGAACAATAACGCACAACAGCTCTTCAACTTTGGCCCGTTAAAATGTGTATGAACAGTCTAGCGACGCATTTCATCATGTCAGTTATTTGCACCACTGGTTAGATGTACAAAAGCATTTCGTTTCAGACTACTGTAACTTAATTTGTGCATTGACAATAAAGTATTACATGAACTAAAGATGACTAAAATCTTATGTAGAAGAAGAAACATTCACAAAAAATCCATCCATCCAAAAATTACCTTTGGTTTTGATAGCTGTTGAAAATGGCATGGAACTGACAGAGATGTTTTTGTTTATAAATAAATAAATAAATAAATAAATAACATTATGCTGATACCTTTTGCTTTTCCCAAATACAATGTAGCCTACATTTTACATGTATGATCAGTTACTTTATTTGACTTTTAGCCTTTGTAGCCTAAAAAAATGCTCTTCCTTACTTGAAACACCTTTGTTAAAATGCAAGAAATTGAAGACTGAAACTATGGAGTAGTCTAGTGGGTGTTTGGGAATGAACGTTAGCTCAGATGCTCACATTTATTTCGTATAGACTTTTTATGGTCTTAATGCAACATTTTACAAAGCACTGACAGGGCCACCAAGGACTCTGAGCGAGTCAACAGCAGAAAAACCTATTTAGCAGAAATGTCCCAGCCCAGTGTTCAGGATGCATCATAGACAAGCATCTTCAAGTTCCATGTATATCTTTCTCAGCAAACCATTGCATTAATGAATGTTAGTGTTGCAGCTAACTAACTAACTTGGTCAAAGAATATGATGACAGTCGAAAGAGACAATTACAGTGCTGTTACCAATTTGCTCGGTATACCGTATAACCACTGTAGATCATTTGGTTATATGATTAGCCTATGCAGTTTGTTTATTGTGAGCCACCGTACTAGGTGGTCCGATCCAATCAGAATGCCCGGTGGCCTGGTCAACTTTATCTCTGCTCTGTATGGCTCTCAGTTATCGTATGTGTGAATTAAATGCAGTCGTATGCAGTTGTCTCATACAATACAAACTTTCTACAACCACATTTATGTTTCACAAAAACACCAACAATTAAACTAGCCTCCATCATTCAACCAATGCTAATGTTAACATTATTTTACATATGGATAACATAAGGTGGTGTAAAATAAAAGTATCTGCAGTAAAAACCAAGCATGTCCGATAAACATTCTCAGGTTTATTCTGGCTTCAAGAAGAAATGAGAATTACATTTTTATTTACTGAATTTACAATTATTCATTGTCCATTATAATTGCAGATACCGTATGTGTGTGTGTGTGTGTGTGTATGTGCGTGTGCTTGCTTATGTGTGTGTTTGTGTGTGTGCGTGTCTGTGCATGCGCGTGTGCCTGTGCATGTAGATGTGAGTGTGTGTGCATGCGTGTGTGTGTGTGTATGCGTGTATGTGTGTGGTGCATGTGTGTGTGTGCATGTGTGTTTATGTGTGTGTGTGTGTGTGTGTGTATGTGTTTGTGAGAGAGTGTGTGTAAAAGACAGTCCTGCCTTGTACTGTAGCTCCTCTCCTCATCATCCTCTACCAGCAACCCTTCGCTCAACACCACCATCTACAGGCCGATGGGTGTACAGTCACTAAATGTACACATAAATTAATTTATTTTATTGGCCATCTCCAAACCAGAGAAGAGAAGAAGAAGAGCCCAGACCATGTCATGGTTGTCAGTGGCAAGGCTGCTCTTTGGTTGACAAGATCAAGGAACAGCCATAAATAAATGAAGAAATAAATGAAGAAAGAAAGAAAGAAAGAAAGAAAGAAAAGAAAGAAAAGAGAGAGAGAGAGAAGGATAGACTGATAGTGTGTGTGTGTGGGTCTGTGTACAGCGGGGAAAATAAGTATTGAACACGTCAAATTTTTTTTCACTAAGTATACTTCCAGTGAGGCTATTCGCATGAAATTTTCACCGGACATTAGTATTAACTTAGGTAATCCACACATATAAAAATCCAAACATTAATATCTAAAAGTAGTGTTATGAGTAAAAAAGTGGAATGGCACAGGGAAAAAGTATTGAACACGCTAAGAAAAAGCAGTACACAAAGGTGAGGAATGACAAGGAACAAACTGGTATCTATAAGTAGTTAGAGAAATTATCCCTCCTGTCTGTGCACATTGATATAAGCTGGGTTAGTACATACTGGTGGGCTATAAAAAGTTTTTTTGTTACCAAGGTGTCAAACAAGAAACATTTCATGATGGGTAAAGGCAAAGAGCTCTCCCAAGACCTTTGCAACCTTATTGTTGCAAAACATGGAACAATGGAACTGGTTACAGATGCACTTTAAAACTTCAGAATCATCCAGCAAGCAGTATTGGAGCCATTATCTGCAAGTGGAAGAAACATCACTGCATCATCAACTGGCCATGCACAGGGTCTCCTTGCAAGATTTCTAAAAGAGGAAGTCAGAGCCAAGGAACACACTGAGAAAGCTCCAGAAAGATTTGGAGGCAGCAGGTACAATTGTTACAGAGAAAAATCATAATGCACTCCACCGTCATGGCCTCTATGCACGCTCATCCCGCATGACTCTATTGCTGAAGAAAAACATGTCAAAGCTCGTTGAAAGTTTGCTACACAACATTTGAACAATCCTATGAAATACTGAGAGAATGTATTCTGGTCAGGCAAGAGCAAAATTGAACTTTTCAGATGTCATACTACACACCAAATTTAGAGGAAAAATGGCACTGTGCATCACCCTAAAAATACCATACCAACAGTGAGGTTTGGAGGTGGTGGCATCATGGTGTGGGCTGTTTTGCATCTCATGGTACTAGCAGACTTCATACAGTTGAAGGAATGATGAATGGAGTCATTTTGTTCTGGGAGAATCTTTACATCCACCAGGATGAGGAGGATGAGACATGGCTAGACCTTCCAGCAGGACAATGATCCAAACCATTCAGCAAAGGGAGCTCTCAATTGGTTTCAGAGAAAGGAAATCAAGGCCCTGACTTCAGTTCAATTGAACAGTTTTGGAAGTTGACTAAAGATCAGGATTCACAAGAGGGACCCCTGAAATCTTCAATATTAAAGGACTATCTGTTTAAAAGAATGGGCCAAACTCACACCAGAATACTGTGACTGATTAGTTTCGTCATACAGGAAATGCCTTGAAGCTGTCATTACGAATAAAGGCTTCTCCACAAAGTATTTAAGAAATTTCAGCAGGCGTGTTCAATACTTTTTTCCTGTGTTATTCCATTTTATTACACATAACTCTACCTATGGACATTAATGTTTGGATTTTTTTATATGAGTGGATTATCTGAGTTAATACTAATGTATGGTGAAAATGTCATGCAAATAGTCTCATTGGAAGTATACTTACTGAAAAAAATGTTGACGTGTCCAATACTTATTTTCCCCGCTGTATGTGTCTGTGTGCATGTGAGTGTGTGGTGGTCTAATAATGACAGCCGTCTGTGTTTACTTAATGGGGACACCACTCTCACACACTCTCACATTCCCAGAATGCCTTATGGCGGCTCTCCTCACTTCATACCCCCCGTGGTGGATCAGCCCGATATCCACCTCCAGGCACCCAACTACACACACATGCGCGTGCACGCGCACACACACACACACACACACACACACACACACGCACACAAACACAGACTAATCACAGATGCAATGAGCACTGTGGGGTGCTTTCACTACTCCCTTCCTCATCTCCCTATTTTTTGTTCTTCAGGGTTGTGTGGATGTGTGTGTGTGTGTGTGAGTGTTTGTGTGTGACATACATATGCTTTTGTCCTTCATAATGATTGTGTGTGTGTGTGGATGTTCTTTCCAGTCTTGTTTCCACTCTGTGCTCTGTGTAGATTACTCCATACACATACAAAGAACCAATATTTATGCAGGAGATGCACATGAAAATATATATTCAAAAGGCTTTATGCATATACTGAATTTTTTTGGCCATCTCCACCATTAAATATTGACCACTGAATGAGCTGGGAGGTGTGTGATAATACTAAATAATGGAGAGGTTCTATGTGTTCAGGTCAGCACAAGTGAGGGCAAATTCTTCTCCTCTCTCTTTCTCTCTCTTTCTCTCTTCTGTCTTTCTCATTCTCTCATTCTCTTTATCTATCTCTTCTCCTGTCTATGTCTCATTCTCTGTTCTTCTCTCTCTCTCCCTCCTTCATATTTGTGTTTCTCTTTCCCTCCCTCCCTCCCTCTCTCCCTCTGATGCATTATTAAGTGATGATGCACTTCCATAGTCAAGCTCGGGGTTGCTTATTAGGCGGGTGAATGTCGGGGTGTAGTTGGGGTAGAACTGCTCCCCCTCTATGCTCCACTCCCCACTGTGGGGCATCAGGCAGGCAGGGGTGGGGTTAGGCACACACACACACACAGTTTGCTCTCCCCTCTGAGTCTTTTATACTAATGACTTGCCTTGCCTAATGCACTTTGGAGGACGGTGGGGGTATTCACTTGGAGAAGGTGAGGAGAACTGGGATATGAAGAGAGGCTGGCTGGATTTAGCATACCAATGTTTTTCACCTTTCTCTCTCTCTCTCTCTCTGTTCTTCTTTCCATTCTCTCTCCTTAGTTCCTTCCCTCTCTCATTTGCTTTCATGGACTATGCCGAACAGTGTGTGATATGGTGCTGTACGTAAATGTTATCATTCCCAACTGTTCAGACTGTCTCTGTTAGACTGACAACAATGCCTCAACCACATGGGCTTGGGACTGACAACAATGCCTCAACCACATGGGCTTCTCTATATGTGTAAGATGTGTGTGTATGTGTGTGTGTGTGTGTGTGTGTGTGTGTGTGTGTGTCTCTGTGTGTGTGTGTGTGTGTGTGTGTGTGTGTGTGTGTGTGTGTGTGTCTCTGTGTGTGTGTGTGTGTGTGTGTGTGTGTGTATGCATGTGTATGTGCTTTGGTCCTGCTCACGATCTAGAGGGACCTGTTTTGTGGGAATAACAGGGAGGATCCAGTTTTCTTTGAACACAGGCAGGCTGGAAAATGCCAAACCCCGAGAGTTCATGGTCTGGCACGGAAGCGTTCACCCTGGGGGAGGATGGTGGCGTTGTATCTCATCCGGGATGCGGGCAGGGCGGGATGGGGCGGGGCGGAACGGAGCGCGACGCTGTTGTTTGTGATGGCTGGCGACAACGTAAATAGCTGCAATTGAAGTTGCGAGAGGGAAGTGTTTGATGTTACCTGGTGCCACCTTGAGGCTACATGACACAGGAGAGTGCCATTGGAGAGTCTACCTCCTCCACCACCTCCTCCACCCACCCAGAGAGAGGTACAGCGTCAGGGCGGAGGAGTGTGTGTGTGTGTGTGTGTGTGTGTGTGTGTATGTGTGTATGTGTGTGTCTGCATGTGGGAGATGCAGAGACAACACCACACTTACCGTCACTCAGCAGCCAGGAATGGCATGACAAAAAACTCCAGTTCTTTGGAATGCACTAAGCATGTAAGAAAAGGATGTAGGTCAATCGAACACCCAGTAACAAAATGTATCAAAAAGTTCTTAACAAATGCTGTTGTATTTGCGAGGGTTGTGTGAATGTTGTTGTTTGTATGTATGGGGGTTGTGTGAATGTTGTTGTTCGCATTCTTCCTTGTGCAGTCGTGGCCTACCGGTTAACGCTTCGATTTTGAACCGAAAGGTTGCCGGTTCGATCTCCGACCAGTGGGAACAGCTGAAGTGCCCTTGAGCAAAGCACCTAACCCCTCACTGCTCCCTGAGCGCAGCTGTACTGTATCAAGGCAGCTCACTGCTCTGGGTTAGTGTGTGCTTCACCTCACCGTGTGTTCCCTTATTCATGGATGGGATGAATGAAGAGACCAAATTCCTTGTATGCAAGTATACTTGGCCTGATTTACATTTACATTTTGTTTTTTATCTACATGGCTGGTGGCTTGTGTTGATGGTGTCTCCTTAAGGTGTCTTGTTTTTGCTTTCTTTGTTTTGTGTTTTATGTTTTGGGTGTTTTTGTAAATTATATTTCATTACTAACTTGGCATCCAAGAATAACTGGCCAAGTCCATTGATGGTTTTCACAACTTGCCAGGACTACAGTTGAAAATTAGCTGGCTGGCTAACACTGGCACATTTACAGAAATGTTTATGAATATAAATAAATCAATGAAATGAAAACCTTGCAACATCCCTGCTGAAACCTTGCTGTCAACTTTACTTTATACACAATTTCAAGCCTTTCAAAACTATAAGCTTGTACCACACTCCAATGTGGCAAGACGGTTATTAAAGGGGCCCTATGCAGTTCTGGCCATTTCTTTGCTGTTTACTCACTTTTTGCTCGCAGTTTTTCTCTACAGAGCTCCCCATACAGCTTTAGAGTAGATATTTTACAACAATCCTCACTCGGTTAGACTGCCGTTTCCTCTTTCTCTGTTCTTCCGGTTTTCTCACTTTCTGCTTCTTTTTTGCCGGTTCTGCCATAACGAATGTCTGAGAAACTACCTTGTTCTAGCAGGTGCCCGCATGGTGGTGTGTATGTGTGTAGTGCTCTAAAGCAATTCGTTACCTCGCGAGACCTGAAGCTCCTGCAAGATTTTCTGATTCCGAGGCCGGCGGCTCGCCGGACTAAAGTTGCAAGGCTGGTTTTTCCGCTCACAGACGCTAGGGGAAGCGAGACAGCCACCATTCATCCCTGGAAAAAGTCATATAACCATCCCAATGACTCCAAAGCTGTTAAGTTAAGGTAAATTTAGCTAAAAAACGGCATAGTTCCCCTTTAAGGTGATTGTTCAAAACTTTGTCTCCCAAATTCTCTCATTTGTAACACCCAGAGAACATGAAGAAAGAACTAGAAGGAACATTTTCTCTCAAAAGTGTTTTTCTTTGCGTTAAAATAGGGTGCAGATTCTGCCGCCCACCGCTACCTTCCCACTCGTCCAAATCTGCCTCCCACCTCTGAGTTTATGGCTCACAGCATCCCACAACCTTCACCTCAGCCTAGTAGCTGCAAGCATCTTAGAGATTAGGCTGGTGGTGGGTTGCTATGTGTGTGTGTGTGTGTGTGTGTGTGTGTGTGTGTGTGTATATGTGTGTGTGTGTGTGTCTGTATGTGTGCGTGTTTGTGTGTGTATGTGAGAGAGAGAAAGAGTGTATGCCTGTATGTCCATGTGTATATATCTGTGTGTGTGTGTGTGTGTGTGTGTGTGTGTGTGTGTGTGTGTGTGTGCCTGTGTGTGTCCTTCCTAAAAGCTGGAGCCCTTCTGAATAATGGAGGAGATGGTTGGGCGATGCGGTGCAGGCAGGATGTAAAGGGGCTCTCGTCCGCTCAGAGAACATGCTTCCAGCACAAGAGTGGGACGACACTTCAGGGAGGAAGTAGCTGATGGGGGGGGGGGGGGGGGGGGGGGGGGGGGTAATCGATACTCTAGCCAGCTATGGTGTTTGGGTGTGTGGGTGTGTGTGTGTGTGTGTGTGTGGGTGTGTGTGTACCACTGGTAGGAACATGAGAATTGTGCCACAGGTCAAGTTGGGCCATGTCCAATATTGTTTGTGTTGTACTGATCAATAGCATGCACTGTATGTGAAAGCAAAAGTCTTTTATGAGTTTAGTATCAGTAAAACAAGTGAACTCTGACAGTGTTTGTGTTCAACTGTACTGACTCAAATGCTCTTTTGCACATCCACAGATATATGGACAAGATTGGTTTTCCATTTGCTTGAAAGACACTTATCCATTTTGGTATTTTTCTTTTAAATTAATCATTAGGATATTTAATCCAGCAATTTTCCCCAGCAAACTTAACTTAACCCCCAGCACTCTCACTAGAGTAACATCTTTCCACAAGTTGCGATCATGATGTTCTGTGTCAACACTGAACAAAGAAGCAGAATGTTTACATGACTCTCGAGTCTTACCAGGTTTGTGTGTTTATTTCTTTGTTTATTTTCAAGACCTCTTCCTCTCACATGACAAAGCACGGCGATGTGGTGACACGCCGAACAGCGCCTGAGTGCCGAGCGCCGAGAGAGATGCGCTGGTGCTGGCAAACAAGCGAGCGCACGGGTCAGGCGAGCGAGAGAATATTTATTGGGTTATTAGCCACTCGCTCCCTCCCTCAAGGTGAGGCGGGAAACTTTGCATACAACCTTGCAAACACCCCCCCAACGCCTCTCTGGCCTCACTCCATCCGCCTCACTTGTGCCTCTCCCGCTCTCACACATTTGTGTGTGTGTGTGTGTGTGTGTCTGTGTGTGTGTGTGTGTGTGTGTGTGTGTGTGTGTGTGTGTGTGTGTCTGTGTGTGTGTGTGTGTGTGTGTGTGTGTGTGTGTGTGTGTGTGTGTGTGTCTGTGTGTGTGTGTGTCTGTGTGTGTGTGTGAGCATGCGCACCCGTGTCATATAAACAACCCGCGCTTTGAATAATCTGCTTGTTTGTGTTTGTGAGGTGGGCCATGGGAGCGTCCGAGGGGAGACAGGAATGGATATGAGCTGCTCCGACCCAGGTAGGAGGGCGCCAGTGGTGATGACGCAGGGGTGTGTGTGTGTGTGTGTGTGTGAGAGAGAGTGTGAGTGTGTGCATGAGTGTGCATGTGAATGTCTGTGTGTTTGTAAGTGAGTGTGTTTCTGTGTGTGTGATTGAGTGTCTGTGTGTGTGTGTGTGTGTGTGTGTGTGTGTGTGTCTGTGTGTGTGTGTGTGTGGGTGTGTGTGTGTGTGTGTGTGTGTGTGTGTGTGTGTGTGTGTGTGTGTGTACATTAGAGAAAGTGTGTATGTCTATGCTGGAAAATTCTAGCCAAACTAAAAAAAAAAGAAACCCAAAGCAGCAGATAAAAAAAAACCCCAAGCAGGTGAAAATGGGCATGAGCCTATCACAGATGCGGCGACCACATCAGCAGACATGGAGGGAGGGGGCGGAGGTGGTCATCTTCCAAAGCAGGCCTGCTTTAATGAGATGGTTGGAGGTGGCCAGGGATGTTGAGGGTGGGGCGCAGGGCTATCTGCTTCAGAGGGGTGTAGGACGGCACGCTCGCGAGATGCCCGCAGGGGTGATTGAAGTTGCTGACATTTTGAGGCTATTGAAAAACAAAAGCTAATGGGCGTTGCGGCGTGGTGGAATCGTGTCTGGTTCATGTTTAACAAAACAAGGTCAGCGGGGTTGTCAGGCGGCGAATTCCATAAATAACTTGATAATGGGATTTTAAAACAAGCCATCCGCCAGCAACCCCCCCACCACACAACCACACACTAACAGACCCTGCCTCCATCACTGGCTCTGAGAGAGGAGAGAGAGATAGAGAGAGAGAGAGAGAAAATGTGAGAGAATGTGTGTGTGTAGAAAGAGACAGCGGATGTGTGTGTGTGTGTCTTTCTGTCTTTCAGCGAGAATGGGAATATTAGAATGCAAATGGATTCACACCGCATCCTCATAAACAACGGTGTTCATTTAACCCCCGACCTCCGCATTTAACTGCCCATCAAGTAATTTGTGCAGTGCATGCCACGTGGTAGTGGACCGAGGGAGACTGAGGAAAGGGTGTGTGCATGAGGTGTGTGTGAGTGTGTGTGTGTGTGTGTGTGTATGAGACAGAGTGTGTGTGCACAAGCTTGTGTGTGTGTGTGTGTGTGTGTATGGTGATGTGTATGCGTGCTCATGTTTGTAAGTGTGTTTGATGGCCAGGTTCAGAGTTTACCATTTGCCATGCTCAATTAATCTTGTCAGCATGCATTTACGGGAGAATTGAACACCTTTAAAAGGCTCCCTGCCTTTGACAGAGTCTCGGCGTGCATCTGTCACGGACACCAGGAAACAGTCATCGGGAGACAGAGCAGAGCGTGTGGATGGGGGGGGGGGGGGGGGGTGGACTAACGTTAACGGCATAGGATGTGGCATATTAGAGAGCCTTTCACATGCATGCATGCGCACACACACACACACACACACACACACACACACACACACACACACACACACACACACACACACACACACTCACACACACACACATACGGACATACTTTCATACGAGCCTCTGCAATCCTCTGAACCTCTATCATTAAAACAATATTATCATTGTATTTTCTCTTTAACCAATTCTAAAAGATACCATTTTTTGTCTTCTTTCCATTTCTGAATGACTGCTTCTACCCTGAATAGGCCGATGTGACAAATGTACGGCATGCCGTTTGGCTGCTGTTGCTGTACTCAGAAACTGGGGAGGGGAAAAGACCTTGACATGGCATGGGTGTAGGATGGTGAGGAAATATGGGGAACAAGGGAAAAGATTTGAAGGCAGGAAGACTAAAACACGGATGAAAAAGAATGTTAAAAATAGCCCAAGTAGTTGTTTCTGTAATGAGACAAACGGCAGTGACAGAGCAGGAGATGGTCTGATGGTTCCAGTGGACTGCAGAGGTGTGTGTGTGTGTGTGTGTGTGTGTGTGTGTGTGTGTGAGAGAGAGAGAGAGAGAGGAGAGAGAGGGGGGGGGGCAAGAGAGAGCTGGGCCCTCTTAATCCCATGCGTTTGTCACCACTAATTACGGCGCACAAGCCTCTCTATCGAACCCGCTCCCACCATCGACATTAGGATGCAAGAGCCGCGGCTGTTGTTTTAAATGCTCTCATTACCCACACAAATCAGCCGTGTTGACAGAGTGCTTTTGAATTAAGCGTCTAGCCTTCTGCCGTACGCGCGCGCACACACGCGCACGCACACGCACACACACACACACACACACACACACACACACACAGCCACCGCCACCGCCACCACCACCACCACCACCACTCGCTCTCCCTTCCGTTCGGCGCGAGCAGGGCCCAGGACAAGGAGCAATTTATAACGCCATTAGCCACACTCGCCGAGGTTACAGGCATCAAAATTGTTCCCGTCTAATTATTCTTAATGGATACAGGGAGGGAGTGAAGCTCAGGACAGCTTTTTCATTAGTCCTCAATCAAGCAAGCAAGGGAGAGAGAGAGAGAGAGGGACAGAGAGAGACAGAAAGAGAGAGAGAGAGATGGAGAGAGAGAGAAAGGGAGGGGGGAAATGGGGTGGGAGGAGAGGAGGAGAACGAGCAGGGGTAAAATGTACAGCACCAGTGAACAGGAAATCAGAAATAATCATGTTTGTTTCCTGGGTTTTTTTTCCAGTCCATCATAAGTGTGTGTTGTGTGTGTGTGTGTGTGTGTGTGTGTGTGTGTGTGTGTGTGTGTGTGTGTAAAGAGAGAGAGACGGTACGAGACAAGGAAAAGGACAGTAGGGAGAGAAAGGAGAGGAGGGGGAAAGTGTGAAATGGTGGGAAGAGGAGGGGTAAGGAGTCGCCCCTCAGCCAGCCCCAGCTAACATGTTGACATCATGAAAGATGCACAATGAGTGTGATCCTACTCTCTTCTCTCCTCTTCTCTTCTCTCTCTCCTTTTCCTTTCACTCTTTCCATCTTGTGTTCTCCGCATCCCAACCACCCTGCTTAACGGATGGACATCTTTGGAGCTTTTAAAGTGACAGAGATGAATCTGCAAATGAACTTAGAGGCAGAGGCACTTTCAATTCTTCAGATGTGGCAATTTGTTCATTGTGGTCAAATGACTTTCTCCAGGCAGTAATTGCACTTAGTGAACACTCGCCACTGATTGCAGAAGTTTACTGTTCTTCTGTTTCTTTTTCCCAGGTTCAGGGCAGCCAGTAATATTTAATGTTTCTTTGTTTTTTAGTTTGTTTACCATGCGAGTCTTGATACACAATCAATGTGACCTTCGTGTACCGAGGATGATTTATCTATCTAAGACTGAGCATGCTCCAAAGCCAGGACTGCATTAACTAGATGCAGTTAACTAGTGCAATCCACTCCATCATGCGGAAGGCAGTGAAAAGGTATCTGTGTTGAAATTGCTCCTGATTGACAGAATTACTGCCTCTTCAGATGATGTCAGTGACAGCTGACTCGTTGATGGCCGGCGAGAGAAATGGATCAGATTTCAAAATTGGGTGGTTCCTCTTCGGCGCGCAATTACTAAATCTCCCAGGGTCCTCCCCTCCGTCCTGCGGCAAAGTGTCATGGCACAAAACGGAGCCGGGGGAAGCCAAATTGTGAGTGTTAACCATCTTTTACAAGCCATTAAACGATGGGACATTATCACACCGCAGAGTCCCTTAACGAGGACTGACATATGTGGAGGAGGCAGTTAGCACCTAACATTAAGATGTGCCAACCCGCAGATGAAATGGGACATTGTCCATGGGGGAGATATCAATGTTAATTAGGGGATAATCGCCCTGACTCTCTCTCTCTCTCTCTCTCTCTCTCTCTCTCTCTCTCTCTCTCATTCCCTCAGCCCCCCCGAAGGAGATATGTGTAGATTATGGCTCATTTGAGCACAGTATAATTTCCCTTGTTAAGGCAGAGAGTGATATGCACACAGACACACGCACACACACACACACACACACACACACCAATGTGCGTGCTTGAACAGATACAGTAGGGCTTCTGTGGTAACAGGCTCCTGGAGAGTTCTGCATGTGGGTATGGCAGATGTTGTAATTAATTTTGTGGTGGAATACATGATAAGAAACATCCTCTTACAGCGATAGGACGAAGCATCATAAAGCCATAGTGGGAAGTCCTCTCCATAGCACTATACTTATGATAAAATATGGCCTAAAATTGGCACAACATGTTGTTATCAGCTGAACAATGCAGGGAGAGATTCAACTGCAGTCACAATGTGTTCTACAGCAACATACATAATTTATACATTTAAGTCATAGCTTTTCCAGGCTTATGTTTAATCAGATTTACAAATGAAGGCTTTGTGGATATCTCAGAGTAATAAAACATAATATATACAATGCCTACATGGGGATTTTATGATGAGACTTAACTCAATTAGTAATGTTTGATAAATATGTTACAGTGATATCATGAAATAGAATGGTCTAGAAACTGAGGCCTCCTGAAAAGGCACCTGTTTATGATTGGATAGTCTTTGTACTATAAGACTTAGTCACCGCTGATTACAAATCATGTCGGATCTCACAGGTGTTTGCCTGAAAGGCCACAGAAAAGCCTTTACTGTGTGTCACTCTTTCTTTGTCTTCCTGTTCCTTGTGTGTGTGTGTGTGTGTGTGTGTGTGTGTGTGTGTGTGTGTGTGTGTGTGTGTGTGTGTGTGTGTTCTCTCTGTCTGTCTATCTGTCTCTGTCTATTTGTCAGTGTCCAGTTTACTTCAAGGTGACACTGACGTCCAACCTGTCAGGGCACACACTCTGCAAGCAAAGCTGACAATTCAATCTTTGTGTGTGTGTGTGTGTGTGTGTGTGTGTGTGTGTGTGTGTGTGTGTCAGACATGGGGGACTCGAGTCATATTTTTTAGGACTTGACTTGACTTGCTATTCATGACTTGAGACTTGACTTAGACTTGAGACAAATGACTTAAAATGACTTGACTTTTTATTTTTTCATAGATATTAAGGAGTTAACTTTACGATTTTAGAAAATCTGCTTAGGTGTTGTTGCATGTGTCACGCGAGCGAACCTGTTATTGTTACCAAGTGACGCGACAGACCAACAGCAAGTGCCAGATCAAATGAGACAGACTGAGGTAGGCTAACTTGCAAATATGAAAGGCTCTACGTTTATACTAAAACATAATAATGTTTGGCTTCACAGATGATGTAGGCTATCTGACAACTCAAAGGAGAAATGAAGAACAGTCTGCAAGTGTGCAAATTAGCGACATAACCACCACCACGTTGATTTTCATCCATCAGAAGTTAGTCGTGTTAGAAACCTAATGTCAAATTTGAGGCATGTTAAGAGTTGGCTTTAAATCTATTATGCTTTTTAGTTAACGCCATATTAGGTTAAAATGTGTGAAATGGCAAAGTGAAACACTTTCTTGTCTAAGTTTAATCTTGATATGCTAGCAAAAATGTTGCCAATGTAACCTAAAGTGAGTGCCTCTCTTTCTCCCTCCCTCTTAAACATGTCCCAGTTCCATACCTTACAGCCTAGTAGTAGGCTAACAACAGTAAGTAGGCCTAGCTAACTGCCAGCAATCAGCATAGAAAAGTAGCTTACTTCACATGTTAGGCTTATGTATAATATGATATAGCACTGACGCTGCTAGACCCTCCTAAAACCCATTGCGCTGTCGCGCTTGTCAAAGTTTGGCAGTGACGTCGGCAGCAGCGTTTGATTGATTGATTACAGTAGTTCACTTTTTCAACCTGGAGATGTGACAAGTCAGGACAGGTGTAACTTGAACTGTTTGAATATATTTTCATGATTTGATGTAGCTTACCTAATATTTGAGGCATATTGAAACAATAATAGGCTATTTTATAATAGGTCTACTTGAAATACATTTATTTTTATTCGTATACATTTCATCTTATTCTATAAACCGTTTGTTACAAATAAAACTCCAGCAGTTCATAACTAGCCTATTGTAGCTTATTTTCAAAATGAAAACATGGGTAAATCATCATGAATTTATATGATTTGGCTATGACTTGACTTGCTTGACCCAAGCTATGACTCAACTTGACTTGCTTGACTGTCACAAAAAATGACTTGGACTTGCTTGAGACTTGCTTGTGACTTGCATATGTGTAACTTACTCCCACCTTTGGTGTGTGTGCATGCATGTGTGTGTGTGTGAGGGGGCAGTGTGTGCCCTGTTGCATGTGATGTTTGTCATGTGACTCCTTCACTGATGATGTGCATCAGAAGTGCAAAGCAGGGTCAGTGAGTTTGGATTGTCAGCCCATTATGAAATGGATTATTCAGTAGCATTACAAAACCAAATGCAAATGTACATAAATGGCTGTGGAATTTCTGATGCACTGCTTTTTTTTCACACACACGTTTTAAATGGTATTCTTGGCTGTGAACCTTGACCTCTGACCCCAGTTCTTGCATAGGTCAATTCCACGCAAAACTGTCACGTCCATAACGCCAACTAAATGCCATGGTATTTGTATGAAGCGAATGATTATGTGAAAAGTTTTTCATGTAAGTTCTACAACCAAGAAGACTAAATTCTCAAATTTCAAGTAATCATCATTCACATCATACCATACCATGGCATTGTGTTGGCGTTATGGATGTGACAGTTTTGCGTGGAATTGCCCCATAACCAAACCAGCAACACATGTAACGCTGGGCATTATGTCACCAGCCTATTAATGCATTTATCAAGGCCTTACACTAGTGTGTGAATGAATTAGAAGTAACAAAAGGGTTGGTTGGTTATTTAGTTAGTTAGTTAGTGTTGTTCATGCCATGGGAAATTCTCCCTCTTTATTTGCATGCCAGGGAAGCAGTGGGGGGTTGTATGGCTTGCTCAAGGGCACGGATGTGGACATGGGAGAGCACTGTTCAGTCTCTTCCCCCACCCACATTTTTATGACCAGTCAGAGATCGAACTGACCACCCTTCGGTCACCAGTCTGACTCCCCAACCAGTACACCATGGCATTATTTATATGATGCCTCTGAAGCAATTTTTGATATACACAATGCCTGTTCTCAATTCAATATACAACATAGATAAGTCCCATATCTCTGTCTCCTGTCCCTCAATGAGTACATTTTACAATTCGTGTGTCTCTTTCTCTTTCTTTCTCTCTCTCTCTCTCTCTCTCTCTCTCTCTCTCTCTCTCTCTCTCTCTCTCTCTCTCTCTGTTTTCTGTGTCCATCCTTGTCCAATTTGTATATACACAATAAATATATACACATGTATCTCTCCATCATTTTTCTTTTCTAATGAACATATATCTCTATTATGTCTGAGTTAAATGTCAATATACAGTACAGTATTTAA
Organism: Alosa sapidissima; assembly: GCF_018492685.1. NCBI lineage: Eukaryota > Metazoa > Chordata > Actinopteri > Clupeiformes > Clupeidae > Alosa > Alosa sapidissima. The sequence continues at coordinate 19,076,709 of NC_055966.1, forward strand.
AAGTGTCAGTGTATCACTACCCACAGACATAATGCCTATGTGTCTGTGTGTGTGTGTGTGTCTCTCTCTCTCTCTGCTGTGTCCACTGAGTTGCCCGGTGGTGACGGCAGCAGCGGGAGATGGAGCGGGCAGCAGCCTGTGCAGTGCCACGGGTCCGGAGACGCTGCCAGGCTGGAGTCCAGCGCCCGCAGGGCTCACACGGCCAGCCGGAGACAGAGACAGAATCAGCCCGAGCAAGCTGCCCGCTCCCCACTCTGGCCCCCAGCACTTTGTGTCACAACTGAGAAATAATAGCCGTGCACATGCATGACTGACCGCCACAG